>NW_019385085.1:155291-268305 GCF_000671375.1 Centruroides sculpturatus
ATAAATGGCCACAAGAACATCTGGTGAACCGTTTGGGTTCCAAGATGACAGAGAAAAGGGACATAACGGAGTAAAATACGAGCGCGAACGTTAAAGGACCGTCATCACCTCTCCGACCTTTTCCCGACCCGAATCGGTCTCGGGTTTCGCCTAGAAACAAAGGAATGACCAATCGGGGTAAGGGAGAGGGTGAAAGGGACCAATCAAAAGGGTGAGATTCGGGGAAAATCTTATAAAACCCCCGAGTCTCAAGGACACGACGGCGATTCTCCCCAAAGACGAGTGCCAAGAAGACGCCAGGTCATCCGTACACGACCGTCCAAGCTTCTCCGCATACTCAGAGGAAGGAAGAGTGTATCCGAACACCGGACATCGCCCGTTCTCCGTCGGACTCTTCTTCAAGGAAGCCCCGGGGCACTCAACAGCACCTGCCGGCCAACATTCCCAATTTTTGTTATTCATAATATGTAAGTTAACTTCATGTCAAAATAAACGGTTTTTGTGTAAGACACTTGTCATCTCTGTCTCCTACCGCCACCACCCACATACGGTTTGACCCTAGGTTTTCCTGACGAGCAATTAACGTATTGCCCCCAAAATCAGCGAACTTACAATATGTTCAACTCATTTAACAAAGAAAAAAAATGTCTGCCAAATAAGCAAGCTTTGCTACCCAGTCATCTTTGGAGAATTATTTTGTTGTTGAAAGAATAATTCTACTTCTTGTTGCATATTAAACAATCGGATTAAAACTTTATCTCTTGACAGCCAACACACCTCAGCATGAATAAGATGTTTATGTTCTGAACCCATTTCATCACAAAGTGATCCAAATAATCGAAAGTTGAGAGCTTTAAAACTGTAAATGAAATTCGGCATAATTACATCAGACAGTACTTCATGTAATTCTGGAGATAATCTTTTCACAGCAAGTTGTTCACGATGTAAAATAAAATGAGTAAAAATGTTATCTATGTGTTCAATATTTTCTATTTTTTTAACAACTCCAGATCGATGCCCAGTCATACTTGCAGCAGCGTCTGTACATATTCCTATAAACTTTCCCCAATCAATTTCATGCTTCACAAAATAATCGTTCAATACATTGAAAATGTCAGATCAAGTTGTTCTACCCAGCAAGTCGAGTGAACATAGAAATTTTTCTTTTAAATATTTTTTGAAATTAAATCTCACAAAGCAAAAAAGAATAGCTTTGTTTGTTATGTCGTTGATTCATAAAGTTGAATTGCATAAAAAGTTACATTTTTGATCATTTCTACTACTTGAACTTCAACATCTTCGGCTATCTCTTCAATTCTGCGTTTCACAGACCTAGTAGACATAGGAATTACCTTCATTTTTTGGCCAGCTTGATTTCCCAAAACCTCCTCACAAACTTGTAATAAGCAAGGTTTAATTAATTCCTCTCCAACTGTATAAAATTTTTTTTATTTCGCTATTTGAAGTGTCATCAAATAAGAGGCTTTTAATACAACTTATATTGAATTGTCATTTCATTTAAAGGATATATTTGCTTTTGTAAATATCACGCAATCTCTGAAAATATTTGACTGACTTATTAGCTAAATCTGGATGTTTAGTCAGGAAATGTCTGGTAAGTTTTGTTGGTTTCATGGATTGATTGGGTAAACTCATAAAACATACGACCAGGGCCGTGGGATAATTTTCTCAGTCTGATGAAAGTCTTCGAAATGCCGCCTCTTAAATCTTTTTTCTTTAAAATAATCTTTGATTGTGATTTTTAAAAAATGCACAAACTGTACGAATACTATTTTTATTTTGAAAATATAAACTACTGTAAAATATTGATATCAACTATAACAATCTACTACAGTTTTACTCTTCTAACTTTAACTGTAGCAAATTCGTTAATTAGGGACGTGTAGTTTAGAGAGGCAGCAAATGTAAGTTCAATAGAAATAAATGGTTGGTTGTTTGGTTTTAGTTTTTTGGCACAAGAGCCATGTAGGCTAAGCTGCGCTAGGGCAAATGGTAAAAAATTTTCAACTGACAAATAAAAAACATATGACAAATAAAAATAAATAAACAAACAACAACAAAAAATATTTACAACAATAAATATACAACTCAAAGTAAATAAAACTGTACAATAAATAAATAAATTAATCAAATCTCTCCATACATATTAATGAATTTCAATAAGTCCAGTAAGTTTTCAAGATTTGGCCTTTGGCCCAAAATCTCTCTCAAACTTGCATTTTCGACATGCTGTCTACAACTTTGATCAAAAGCAATGAAGTTGTAAAGTATGTGTTTAACACTTACAGTACAGTTGCAGTACTGACATACTGGTTCATCATCATCCTTCAAAAGGTATTGAGTCAGTTGAGTGTGTCCAATTCTTAAACGAGTAAGGACAATCTCAGATCTCCTATCATATTGCATATTGTGTGTCCAATTTTCTACCAAAGGTTTGATCTCATATAGCTTATTGTGGATTTGTGCGTTCCACATAATTTGCCATCTCTCTGCTAGTTGTTTTTTAACAACCAGCTTCAAGTCGCTTCCTCCAATATGCATTGTATGCTGTGAAGGACTAGCTGCCTTTGCAACTGCATCAGCTTGTTCATTCCCTCTTATACCAACGTGACCTGGGACCCAACACTAAACGTACTTTTTTTTTTTTTATTTAGGTACATATAAGACGTACATTTCCGGTACCGCATAGGCATAACCGGATTCACTAATCCGCTTATGCCTATGCGGTACCCAACACTAAACGTACTGTACAAAGTGTCAAATTTGACAATGTGAGTGTACAGTAATTCGGATAACTTTATTTTTTGGTTAACTCACAAAAATCATCAAGCGCCTATTGAATGCAACCAATATGAGCCTTTTCTTATCATCTCCAACGTGTTGAAACACAAACACTGTTGATATTATTGCTGAATATCAACAATATCTACACTTAAACACATCAAAAATAACAAGCAAAAAACTCATGCAAGTAACTCCAGAAGTAATCTACAAAATTTAATTCAAACAATGTAGATTATGGTTAATGAATTTTAGCTTTCTGAATAAGTCAATTTTTCATTTTGTCAGCACCACATTAATGTTATGTTAGGAACTTTCTTCTAAATGTATATTATATTTGCATTAAAACAAAATTTTTTGCAATTTGTTTTTTATATTATTTTCTAATTTTTTAATATCAATTGGCATTTTAGATGCCATGCAATATGCTCGATTTGTTATATCTTTGTCCGTCTGCCTGTTTCGATTCTTTGATTTGACAATTTTCAATTTCAAAAAGAATGATTTGCAGAGATAGATAGTTTGAGTTGCAGTTGGGATGCATGTTGCCAGTTGTTTCAGGTTGGGAAATTTATAATCTTGAATAAAATTTGAATTTTATCAAAAATAATCATTGGCTTCAAAAATGTATTTGAATTCTGTATTTGATTGGATTAATTCCATTTGTAAATTTGAAGATGCTGATTGTACAATACATCATCATTAAGCAAACTCGAGAATATTTTGGAAATTTCCTCATTCTTTTGCATAGTTGAGAATCTGTCATGGAATGCTTTAAAAGTTTTCTGACTTCATTTGCATATTTTGAAAAATTTTTGTGGTTGTTATTAAAATCATTTAATAGTGGAGATAAATGGCATTATTTGTCCTGAATTGACTATAATACAGCTTGAATTTTGTTGCGAATGATTTTATATATCTTGATAACAGTCTGTAATCAATTTATTTTCACCTTGAAGCTTCTGATTTAGTTCATTTAACTTCATTGTTATATTTGTTAGAGAACATAAATCTAGAAGCCACTGTTCATTGTAGAACTCAGAAATATCATTGGCCATCTTTATTCATGAAAATCCAAATTTCCTCTCAAGTTCCAAAATCTTTGTAGACTATTTTCTAACTATTGAAGACTGAATATGATCAAATAAAATAAAAGATTTATTCTTTTACCTTTTTTTTTACTAGTATATATTTATGGTCCATCATTTTCACATATCAACTCATTAATTTATAATGTGTTTTTGCTGGTTTCACTCATAAATAATATCTATATGTTGTTGTTAAAAACACATGCATCTTATAGATGCAACTGAACTAAACTGCTTCAGTTAAGAAAGCAGCACTCATACTGACTCAGATTGGAGTCAATTGTTTCTGTACCACAGAAACAGTTTGGAAATTTCCTCATTCTTTTGCATATTTGAACTGTTTATGCACCACAGAAACACTTGACATGAGTAAGTAGAGTTGGTGTGCACAGAATTGACCGATACAGTTTTGGTGTCTTCGTGGAATTTGAAATCTAGTTTATACTTGCTTGAAATGTGGATGCTCAATGCACTTTGAATGTTTAAATATAACAAAACTGCTATTCAATTTAATCTGTGCCCTGCTGTATAGAAATGTGTAAGACTGATTGGATTTTTGGCACAGTTTTGTTAATTCAAAAAACTGGATGCGCTGATTCAAGTGGAAAAGTCTGACTGGAGCAGAGTTGAAGCAGTTCACTTTGGCAGACATAAGACTTACCTTCAGTTGTTTGTTATCGGCTGATATTGGGCACACACATGATCTGCTTGCTAATGGCTTTTTACTTGTTAAATTTACACAATATAAGATTTTTTTAATGTTATGAATAACAAAATGTAAAATATATAGATAGATGCTTCAGAAGGGCTGTAGGAAAACTCCATTTGGGCTGCATGCATCCTGTGGCTGTGGTTGGACAGGGCTGGGATAGGGAATGTCACTTCTAAATCTTTTTGGTGATTTTGGTGGTGATTGTATAGATATAGATATCCTGTAATCTATATTATATTATTCTCACTTATAGGAAAAATGTGTCCTAGTTTGAATGAAACCTTGAAAATGAAAATGCATTGGTAAATGTGATAGTTTTAATGTTCTGAGAAGGATATTTCCTTTTCTTCACAGACGATAAAAANAATAATAATATCTTGTAAAAATTTGAACCATTTCATTTCATATTTTTGTCGCACCTATGATTCGGACCGATTGAAATGAGCACGGAATTGTTCATTACTTATTCTGTGACAAAACTGAATTTTAGTCTTTTAAACTGAGATACCTAAATAGGTGGGCAGCAAAATTTTCCTCTGTTCCGGGCGGCTGACACCCACGCTACGCCACTGTAACTGATGACTGTCCCATTTGTTTTTAAATAATCAAATATTTTTAACGCTTTGTGTTTAAGTGGTTTAATGGTTAGAAGATATGAACAAGAAACGGTTGCTTTATTTAAAAGCAACCGTTTCTTGTTCATATCTTCTAACCATAATATTAGCGCTTGTTCCATTTTTTTACATTATAGGTGATCTTGGACTAGCAACATTTTTCACAAGAATAGATGATCGAATGCAACCAAATTTCTAATCTTTTCTCCCTTGCATAGAGCGGGGAAGTGAGTGTCATTCGGCTCCGTTTCCGATCGCGTTTTTTCCGTGTTTTTTTTGTCGCACTTTGGATTATTATACATCAACGGAATCGTCTTATCGTCGGCTAACCGTGAGTACAATGTTTGTTTGGATCGGATAATTCACTATCGTGTTATTACCGTCCGAGTTTTTGGGTTTTTGTCGGCCCGCATCGGGCCACCCATTAGCAATCGGTTCGCTATCTCGACGGTTTTCAATAGCCCGCTGGCCCGTCTATCGGTCCCCCAAATTTTGTTTTTGTACGGGTATTATTCGCTGAGTTATTCGTGACTTTATTTATATTGTTAGACAAAGCAAAGCTCCCTGGCCACGTGCTTGGACAGCCACTCGGCGCGGCTTAGCCGATTCTGTTTACTCTTTTGTTTTGTTTGTCTAACAATGGCTCAACCCCATGTTAGCCCTATGGGTTCTATCATGGGTGACAAGAATGACTCTTTATATGATGACTCCCTCAACAAAGATGAAGAAATTGTTGAATATTCCACTTTCCGACTCAAAGCATATGATATATTAGAAGACCTAAAAGACTTCCTCCAGTCCAACAAAAATGGCCACATGGGTACCAACAAGAACTCAGGTTTTATCATCGGGCAGGCCCAAAAAATCATTGACCTTTTCGACAGTGCATGGGTCAACCACGATTTGATGAAACTTAACCAAAAAGTCTCTGAGTTAGCCACTAAAAAAGACTGTAGAGAAATGAGCAATGGCATACACACACGTTTGAAGTCAGACATGCATAGTATGTACAAGAAGGCTCCCACCTCATTACCTACATCTGGCCACTTCTCAACCCCTTCATACAGAGACACACTTCTGAAACCCAGGAGTGGCTAAAGCTGCCAGCAATACCCTTCTTTTCTACTGTCAGGACGAGTCCAAGGGCTCTGAGGAGACTAAAAAGATTTTAAAAGAAAAAATTAACCCAGCAAAATTAAAAGTTGGCGTAAAGGGAATTAGGAGAATCGGTAGGGGAGGTGTGGCCATAGATGTCTCTGCAAAGCAGGACATTGTGACTCTGAAAGGTGTGATACAGGAATTGGCACCTGACCTTAAAACACAGGTTCCCCCAAAGCAGAAACCAAGAATCAGAATTGGATTTGTTCCTACACATTTGACAAAACAAGATTTTACAGATGCCGTATACAGCCAGAATGAGATAATTCACTCTAACATGAGTGTAGAAGAATTTAACAAGGAGTTTTCTGCACATGTAACTATTAAGAATCGTGACCCAGGCATAGTTGCGTGGCTTGTGGATGTCTCACCCAGGATTAGGAAACTCTTACTGGATTCCAAACGGGTCAATATAGAATGGGTGCGTTGCCCAGTAAATGACCATTTCTCCATAACGCAATGCTTTAAATGCTGTGGGTATGGCCACATCAGTACCCTGTGTACCCAAGAGAGGGCAACATGTAGTCAATGTGGGGGACAACACCGTTTCAAAGACTGTCCAAACAAGAACACTACTGCTGAATGTACTAACTGCAAGAAAAACAAAAATACAGAGTGTGCACACAATGCATTTGATAAAGAATGTCCCACCTACAAAAGGATGAAGTCACAACTAATACAAAGAACCGACTATGGGGAGTGAACCGGATAGGATTAGAATTCTGCAGATTAACTTACAACGCTCAATTAATGCCACTTCACACCTCTGTACCATTATTAACAACTTTGACCTTATCCTTGCCCAGGAACCCTACTGTGTTAAGAATAGAGTCGCCAACCTTTCACATTCCCACTTAGTCATCCAGTCCCGCAATTCTTATCCATGGGCTACCATCATCATCCCCAGAAACAGACTGCATGTTCTGTTTCACCAGCACTCCAGCAACGACAAAATGGTCTGGGTTGAGACCAAGCTGGGGGATAACACCATCATTATCGGTAGCTTCTACTGTCAAAAAGGGGATAACTACCACTCCATCATGAAAAACCTCGATGCAGCCATCAAGAATTTCTCCCATGCACAGTTAGTCATAGGAGGTGACTCTAATGCACACTCTCCAACCTGGGGTGGGGATCAACTAGACGGGGAAGGAAAGGCCTTTGAAGATCTTCTGGCCTCCAACGGCTTGCTTTGTCTCAATGACCCCAACTCCCCCCACCTATCAGGGACCCAATCGGTTCTCTTGGATTGACATCACTCTGGCCACAACTAGAAGCCACACTTGGATCCACGACTGGCATGTTTGCGAGAGCGATAGTCTCTCTGACCATAGTGGGATTGAGTTTTCCATCTGCGCTGGCTCAGGCAAACCTATTGTAAACAGTATTAAACGCTACAATGTAAGAAGAGCCAACTGGGAGGATTTTTACAAGACACTTGATACACTTACAACAACTACAGGCATGGTAACATCAAGGGACTCAGCCATTAATGCTGCCAACAGCACTATTCAGGCAATCGACAAAGCCTGCAAGAAAGCCATTCCACTTCGTAAACACAGCACTATGGATGTACCATGGTGGAATAATGACCTAGCCAACATGAGAGCGATTAACAACAGGCTGCGTAAGCAGTTCCAAAGGAGCAGGGGTTCAGAAAGAGACACCCTTAAGCAACAATACCTGACATATCAAGTAAATTACAAAAAGGCAATAAAGGAGGCAAAGACAACATCCTGGAGAAACTTCTGCTCTGCAGCCCACATCAACCCATGGGGCTTTGTATACCGCCTCTGCGCGAATAAACTTAAACACCCTTCTTGCCTGTCAACCCTTAACACGGATTATGGTCATACCACTGACTTGAATACCACCATCAACGCCATTCTGGACACTGTCTGCCTGGAAGATGATTGTACAGAGGACACTGGGCTCCATAATACCATCAGGGACTGCACTGGCAAACCTCTGGACACGGAGGATGCCCCACTTTTCACCCATGCTGAGGTTAACTGGGCTATCGGCAAACTCCCCCCACATAAAGCACCTGGTTTGGATGGCATCACAACTGAGATTGTGAAGAATATATGGACCAACCGCCCAACTGTCATCATCCATTTGATAAACACTTGTTTCCGTTATGGTGTCTTCCCAGACAAGTGGAAGGAAGCTAGGATTGTCCCCATTCCAAAGGTTGCAAATCAACCCATCTGCACTCCCAACAACTATCGCTGTATTTCCCTTTTACCTACTCTATCCAAAGTCTATGACCGTCTTCTATGTAACAGGCTAAGCTGGCACCTCGAGACTACTAACTTCCTCAGTCCCCAACAATTTGGCTTTAGACAAGGCCGGGGTACAACGGATGCCATTCTTGCTATGACTAATAAAGTCAAACATCTTCTTCAGTCCTATCCGTATGTCTTGGGGCTTAGCCTGGACATCAGTAATGCCTTCAATGCTGCTTGGTGGCCGCTCATTCTTCAACAGCTGCGGCAGGCTCGATGTCCTGCCAACATCTATAATGCTTATAGTGACTACCTCAATAACAGGTATGTCACCTTCTCTTCTGGCAACCTCGATTTTAGGAGAAGGACTTACAGAGGTTGCCCTCAAGGTTCTGTCTCAGGTCCAGTTCTATGGAACCTTCTTTTTAATGACTTTCCCACTGATATTTCAGGTTGCGACAGGATCTTTGCATATGCTGACGATGCAATGATCCTAGTGGCGGCCTACTCTCGCTCTGATTTGGAGTGCAAGGCCAAACTTCTTATTGACAACGTCTTGGAATGGGGCTGCACTCATAAACTGAAGTTCAATGCCAACAAAACCAAAGGTATCGTTTTCACCAATCCTAGAAAACCCCATCTGTACCGTAGGCCACCCACTATAAAAATGGAGGGGTCTCCATCAAGATCTCTACTACTATTAAATACCTCGGGGTCATTATCGACCATAAACTCAGCTGGGCCGACCACATCAAGCATGTAACGGACAAGACTAACCATCTGTTTAATTATGTCTCTAAGGTGGCAAAGTCCAAATGGGGTTTATCCCCAACTATTCTCTCTATCATTTATGATAGTGTCTTTCTGCCTATGATCTGTTATGCTGCCCCTGTTTGGGCAGGCTGTTTAAGCCGTGTGCACATCGATCGAAAACTCCGTGGTGCACAGCGCAAAGCCCTCCTGCGCATCTGCCGTGCCTATTCCACCTCTTCCACGGCTGCCTTACAGATCATCTCTGGCAAACTTCCTATAGACCTTGCCATTCTACTGGCATCCAAACGTTGGCACCTCCGTAAAGGTCATAGCATTTCACTATCCAGCCAGTCTTTCTCGGTATACGAGACCTTTTGCCACCCGAAGGATCTACTTCCTCCTTTTATGAGACCCCACATACATACGCACCCACTGGACAACGACCACTTTTCAATATTCACTGATGGGTCTAAAACTGCAGACAAAGTCGGTAGTGCCTTTGTGGCCTATCGCAAAGGAGTTGAATTCTACAATGCATCCGGTCACCTTGCTGCAAACTGCTCTGTTTACCAGGCAGAACTTACAGCCATCCTATTAGCCATCGACTGGTGCAATGAAAACTACAGTGATAACCGGATAAACATATTTACAGATTGTCAATCTACGATAGAGGCCATCAACAATCATCTACCACGGAACCCGATCGTGGTCAAGATACAAACTAGTATTGCACTCTCCACCAATGTCTTTGCCATCGCTTGGATTAGAGGTCACACTGGACTGCAAGGTAATGAAAGAGCAGACTATCTGGCAAGGGAGGCTGCCAGCCTAAACAGTGGCAGCAGTCTCTATTCCTACATTCCTGTCACCTACATCAAGTATCTCCTCAAAAATGAAGCTATGAACACCTGGCAAACAAGATGGAACAACACTGAAACGGGAAGGATAACCAAAAGTTTCATCCCAAGTGTTTCTCACAATAACCGGACCATTCTCCACCGTGATACTAGCCTTGTCACCCAGTTCCTAACTGGCCATGGAAAGTTTAATAGCTACCTGGTGAGATTCAATAAATCAAACTGTGACCATTGCCAACTATGTGGTGTGCCGGACGGGGTGGAACACTACGTCTTCCACTGTCCCATGCTGGAGGATGCACGTGTACCCATTCGCATGCTTCTTCCTACTGATAAATCCTGGCCTTGTCAACATAGCGACTTGTTGATGAATAACGAGCTGTTCATGGCCTTTCTGAAGCTGATAAAGAACTACTTCTGGCGAACTCCTGTCAACTGAGTAGTGGATTCCATATTCCCTACTACGTACTTTATCTGTGTATATTGTGCATCTTGTATGTTACTTTCTTTGTATGTATTATGTAAAGCACTATCTGTAATGTATCCTCTTTTATATGCTTTTATATTTTCTTCATTTTATTTTATTTATTTATTTATTTCATTTTTATTTTATTTTTATTATTTTATTTTTTCTTATCCTAATGTTCATATATATGTTTATCTTATAATACTCTGTAAATTTACCCTGTTGTAACTGTGCACCCGGTTGTGCTAATGCGGTACCGGGTCTGTACTTTGTGTACTAATAAAGAATAATGTCTGTCTGTCTGTCTGTCTCTTCCAGCATATATAAGTTAAGAAATAACCATCAACAGTTATTATGGCACTAGTAAGTGTATTTGCTTAAGACAGTGTTTTTCAACTGGGGTGCCACGGCGCCACGATTGGGGTGTTGCAAAGTTTAGAGCCTTTAGGCATTTTCTTGGAAATTTACTTAAGTGTAGTTCAAGATAACTCATTGTCAGTTCTATTTTGCTATAAGATATCTAGTAAGCAAAGAAACTATCACTAATCGCATGTTAATGTAATNCGTGAAATAAAAGCGCGAAACAAGGAACAACGGAAATAAACGAGGAAATTAAAAACTGAACACGTAGGATTTCTGTCTGAAATGAATCTTTCGACGTCACTAAGATCGTAATTTATCGTGTTTTCAATCAGTCGCGAGAAAGTAGCAACAGTATCAAATTCTTAATTACGCGGTTTCGCCATTGCGTATCTTTCGTCGACTGAGTTAGAAGTGTCTTCGGACGAGATGAGGTTTGTTATCCTTTTATTTATTTTTATTTATTTATTACGCGTACTGGATACACTCCTTGATGCGGGGAACAAAACTATCTCCCAAAGAACAAAAACACAAATACAATGATCATAAGATCACAAACAGAGCATACAATAATAAATTAAATAAATAACAATTTAGATATAAATTAAAGATTAAAAAATCAAATCTAATAATTATTTAAAGTTTAAAGTTTGGGAGCATCTCTGTTAATAAAAATAAAAAAAACAACCAAAAATAACAAATTGCTTACCTATAAAAAAAAAATAAACTAATAACGAAAATACATCAGTGACAGATGCTCCCCTGATGCTATAACTAAAAGTCGAAGGGTGGAAAGATAAAGGGGCGATATGTAACTCCAGTACGGATAGCTCCAGTATGTCCAGTTTTTACTCTTTATTAGCATTTACAATTTTTTATAAAACTCGTCTCTACCCTCAAAATTATGCTTTTTGCAATTTTATTATAGTTCAAAATATAAAAATTTTTAAAATAACATTTTATAACGGTTGGCGTCATCAAATGTTATTTTCGTTTAAAAACTTTCTGTACAGAAAATATCGTTTAATTATTAAACTCCAATATTTATTTATGCTTAATTTACTGCTTTATTGTGCAATAATTATACATTTCATATAATTTGTGATAATAATGACAAAAAAGTACACAAACTTAATTTCAATAGAAGCAAATGAGAAATAATAGCAATTTATGAGCAATTATTCATTCAAGCGATCGAACACGGAACATTTTAATTATCCGAATTACATAATTTGTCAAACGTAAATATTATAATAAATCACTTCTTCTTCCTTAGGCTTTGGCACTTTGTGGACGTTTCCTTTTTTGCCACAATAAACAGAGTAAGCAAACACAATCCAACCGAATAACAATAGCGAAGTAAGAATGGCCACTGCGATTTTCTATCCAAAAACCGAACTTACTTGATCCAATTAATATTCGTTCGGAGAAGAATCATTTACTGAAGATGTCAAATTTATTTCTGCAATTTCTCTGCATTCTTCATTTGAATTATATCGGTGAAAGACACAGAAGACGAATTTCTTCTGCAGTAAATATTGGAGAAATCTGCAATTTTCTGTCTGTTTCTAAGCAACCAGTCCTTAGTAAAAAGCGAATGGCAATGGCAATTCCAATTATTTCTGGACAAGTAAATCTGGAATTCTGTAGAAACGTCGATCAAGTTCATTAATCCGTAAGACAATTCGGTTAACCGGTTTCCGTCCAACCACAGAGATTTGAGGTTTGGCAAAAGAACGCAATCCCAAATAATACTTATTAAATTATTACTCAGACGCAGATGGATGACGTTTCTCCACGTCACACGATCGACATCCGACAACTCTTTTATGTAATTATCACTCAAATCGACAATCTCCGCATTCGGGACGAGAACGTTGGGGATTCTTTCGATTCCCTTTCCGGAACAATTGACCATCACGTGATTTTCTTCGGTAAAACATTCGCAATTCATCGGACAATAATTTCTTATGACTACGAGAGATGTATTATCCAGCNAAAATTATGCTTTTTGCAATTTTATTATAGTTCAAAATATAAAAATTTTTAAAATAACATTTTATAACGGTTGGCGTCATCAAATGTTATTTTCGTTTAAAAACTTTCTGTACAGAAAATATCGTTTAATTATTAAACTCCAATATTTATTTATGCTTAATTTACTGCTTTATTGTGCAATAATTATACATTTCATATAATTTGTGATAATAATGACAAAAAAGTACACAAACTTAATTTCAATAGAAGCAAATGAGAAATAATAGCAATTTATGAGCAATTATTCATCAAAGCGATGGAACTCGGGGCATTTTAATTATCCGAATTACATAATTTGTCAAACGTAAATATTATAATAAATCACTTCTTCTTCCTTAGGCTTTGGCACTTTGTGGACATTTCTTTTTTTGCCACAATAAACAAAGTAAGCAAACACAATTTAACCGAATAACAATAGCGAAGTAAGAATGGCCACTGCGATTTTCTATCCAAAAACCGAACTTACTTGATCCAATTAATATTCGTTCGGAGAAGAATCATTTACTGAAGATGTCAAATTTATTTCTGCAATTTCTGTGCATTCTTCATTTGAATTATATCGGTGAAAGACACAGAAGACGAATTTCTTATGCAGTAAATATTGGAGAAATCTGCAATTTTCTGTCGGTTTCTAAGCAACCAGTCCTTAGTAAAAAGCGAATGGCAATGGCAATTCCAATTATTTCTGGACAAGTAAATCTGGAATTCCGTAGAAACGTCGATCAAGTTCATTAATCCGTAAGACAATTCGGTTAACCGGTTTTCGTCCAACCACAGAGATTTGAGGTTTGGCAAAAGAACACAATCCCAAATAATACTTATTAAATTATTACTCAGACGCAGATGTGTGACGTTTCTCCACGTCACACTATCGACATCCGACAACTCTTTTATGTAATTATTACTCAAATCGACAATCTCCGCATTCGGGACGAGAACGTTGGGGATTCTTTCGATTCCCTTTCCGGAACAATTGACTATGATGTGATTTTCTTCGGTAAAACATTGGCAATTCATCGGACAATAATTTCCTATGACTACGAGAGATGTATTATCCAGCAAATTTTTTTTTCCTAACATTTCGTTTTCTCTATATCTGGAAACATTTTCTTTGCTACTTCTATATTTGACTTAAGGGCAAAAACGAATTGCTGCAGTTTGTAGTTACAAATAATTTCATTTCTACTTAAATCATAAGACGGCATTTGAAATCCATATTGCTTGTCATCCATGTAAATTGTTCTGATTTTACAGTTAGACAGATCAATTTTCACGCGATTTGTTGTGTAAATTGGCAATTTGACGGTTTCAAAACGATTATTTGAGAAATCGACTTCAGTCAAGTCGTATTGTGTCCAATCTAACACCGGCCATTGTGTCAAACCTGCCTTATTTAAACGGACATGAGTTAAATTTTTGCTGCTGCCGAAAGGACGCTCACCGATAATTTTAGTTAATTTGTTTTCAGATAGATCGAGATATGTTAAATTAGTCAAAGGGAAGAAGATATTTTCGGGTAAAACTGTTAGGCGATTTCTTGATAAACTGAGTTCTTGCAATGACGATAAATTCAGAAAAAACATCTTCGGGAAGATTTTCTAACAGATTTCCCCGCAACGATAACCATCGAAGTTCAGAAAGTCCGTGAAATATTTCTGTAGGAAGTGTCGATATTTTATTGCTCGAACAAGAAAACTGTGTCAGTCGTTTGTTATTTCTCAGAAGATTTGGAGGGAGATGTTCAATTTGGTTGGAATCTAAATCGACGATTTTCAAATTAATTAAGTCAGAAAATACGTCTTCTGCGAGTGAAGAAATCGAACAACTCGATGCAAAAAATATAGTCAAATTGTGCAGTTTTTTAAAGAATCCGGAAGGAATTACTGATAATTCACGGTTTCCCTCAATAGAAAAAAACGTTAAATTAAAAAGACCTTTCAACATGTCACTGGGTAAATCCTTTATCCGATTGAAACCTAAATATAAAACTTCCAATCGAGTGAGGTTTCTAAAGACGAGTGGATGAATCGATTCAAGTTTATTGCCACGTAGGCCTAAATCAAGTGTTGTCAATTTGTGAAGATTATAAAATAGATCTGGTGAAAGTGTTAAATTTCCTTCCACGATGTCTAATTCGGAAAGATTAATTAACTCTCGGAAAGGTTCTTTCGGAAATAAAGTGAAGTTATAGTATTCGATTCTCAATGAAGTCAGCGATGGAACATTGCGAAATGTTAAGTTTAGAATTTCCGACGTTCTGATGTATCGTATTACGACAGATCGCAGAGAGGACATGTTATTAAACGAAGCGCTCTCGAAGTTTCTTTCCTGCTGGTCTCTTCCGTTATATATCCAAACTTCTTCGATTTCATATCCGAAAGTGAATATTCCAAAGTCGATCCTCGACAGATAACAATTTCTAATAAATAACTTTTGTACTTTTCTAACATTCAAACATCGCATTAAACGAGAGTCGATCCTTTCCTGGCCGCACTGGATGGATAAGGATTGTTTATATATATCAACGGAGGATAAGTGTTTCGATTTGTAGCATCTCTCTTCCCATGACGGACAAGAAGCATTTCCCCAATGTTGCCAAAACTCTCGACAAGAATTTACCGCTAAAAATAGCAATTGAAAAACGATTACAAACCTCATCTTGTCCAATGAATCTGGTAATTACATCGACAGACGAATCTCGCAAGTACAACTTTTAGAATGAATTAACAATGAAACAGGATTAGGAACGAGTAATAGTCTATATCCTTATTGTTGCTACGTCGTCAACACTTTAAATTATAACGTCAGTGACGTTAATCGTCATTTCCTACAGAAATATGACGTACATAGTTATTAATTCGCTGGTTTATTTCCGTTGCATTAGAAGGAACATTATCGGATTAACGTTAAATGAATGATTTACGAATAAAAAATTTGTTTCGCACATTGATTACACGGGAATTGTTCTTCTATACTACTTGATATTGTAAATAAAATATTATTCATTTTCTTTCTCTAAAACTATCTGGATAGTGGTAATCGATTGTTTTGTGACACAAAAGAATGTTTCCGTTCGACTCCAGTAGAATTATTATAATAAAAATTATTTAACTGAATATGAAATAAATATAAAATGTATCTGTTTTATATTTGTGAAGCAAAGGAAATAGTCAATAAAAAGGAAATGTAAAATTTATTAACTTAAACCGTCAAGAAAACAAGTTACGTAAATGTCGAGTCGACGACACCGGACTTTGACATAGTCCTTCGAAAGGAATAGAAGGGTAAACAAAATTTTAGAATAAAAGAACATTAAAAAGAGAAATATTTAAAACTTAAGACGCAATAAAGGCGAAGCGAGAATGTATACAATGGGATATCAACAAAAAGCGAACATAGTCCTATCTGGCCACCTAATCTGTTCTCAATTTTCACCTACAGACAGGTAAAAGACCAATATTTTTCTGCCTCCTAAAATCACATACTCGTGACCTTAGACCATCCCGACGAAAGGGAATAAAACTCCACCCCATAATCGGCGAATTTACATATTTGTCCGAATGGAAGTTTTCTCATTTTAATCATAATTATAACAAAATATAAAAAGTATTTCTTGCGATTATCGATTACTTTTTTCTCAATCTTAATAGGAAATAAAAATGCCGTCGTTTCGTACGTAAAGAAGACAGCAAAAAATAATTAAAAGGAACAGAAATTATCCTTTTAATTATTTTTGAATTAAACTCCGACTATTTCTAACATTTAAGACATTTAATCAAGTTAATAAAAGTACAAGATAATTGCGAAACCCTTTAAAATAATTTACGAATAATTAAGTAATAAAAATAACTTTATCCTTCCAGGAATAAACTTAAATTAAATCAGGTAGTTTGCATCCGAAAATGATTACCTTTAAACAAGAACTTAAAAAGGAAGCATTTTCAATTTATATAAAGCGAAATTCGAAGAACTAAACTTTAAAAATGAAAGTCAAATACTTTAAACCGTGCGGAAATGGTTATAGTAATTACGGTCGTTGGCAGCTTCTATTTATCAATTAGTTTTCTGTGCTAAATTACTTCATTAATCTCTGGCATTAATAATAATACGTACGATCACTTCGAAGAGTCTAACTCAAGAACCTAGAAAACCCCATCTGTACCATAGACCACCCACCATAAAAATGGAGGTGTCTCCATCAAGATCTCTACTACTATTAAATACCTCGGGGTCATTATCGACCATAAACTCAACTGGGCCGACCACATCAAGCATGTAACGGACAAGACTAATCATCTGTTTAATTCTGTCTCTAAGGTGGCAAAGTCCAAATGGGGTCTATCCCCAACTATTCTTTCTATCAGTTATGATAGTGTCTTTCTGCCTATGATCTGTTATGCTGCCTCTGTTTGGGCAGGCTGTTTAAGCCGTGTGCACATTGATCGGAAACTCCGTGGTGCACAGCGCAAAGCCCTTCTGCGCATCTGCCGTGCCTATTCCATCTCTTCCACGGCTGCCTTACAGATCATCTCTGGCAAACTACCTATTGACCTTGCCATTCTACTGGCATCCAAACGTTGGCACCACCGTAAAGGTCATAGCATTTTACTATCCAGCCTTTTGCCATCCGAAGGATCTACTTCCTCCTTTTATGAGATTCCACATCCATACGCACCCACTGGACAACGACCACTTTTCAATATTCACTGATGAGTCCAAAACTCTAGACAAAGTCGGTAGTGCCTTTGTGGCCTATCGCAAAGGAGTCGAATTGTACAATGCATCCGGCCACCTTGCTGCAAACTGCTCTGTTTACCAGGCAGAACTTACAGCCATCCTATTAGCCATTGACTGGTGCAATGAAAACTACGGTGATAACCGGATAAACATTTTTACAGATTGCCAACTTACGATAGAGGCCATCAACAATCACCTACCACGGAACCCGATCGTGGTCAAGATACAAACTAGTATTGCACTCTCCACCAATGTCTTTGCCATCGCTTGGATTAGAGGTCACACTGGACTGCAAGGTAATGAAAGAGCAGACTATCTGGCAAGGGAGGCTACCCGCCTAAACAGTGGCAACAGTCTCTACTCCTACACCCCTGTCACCTACATCAAGTATCTCCTCAAAAATGAAGCTATGAACACCTGGCAAAGAAGATGGAACAACACTGAAACGGGAAGGATAACCAAAAGCTTCATCCCAAGTGTTTCTCACAATAACCGGACCATTCTCCACCGTGATACTAGCCTCGTCACCCAGTTCCTAACTGGCCATAGGAAGTTTAATAGCTACATGGTGAGATTCAATAAATCAAACTGACCATTGCCAACTTTGCAGTGTGCCGGACGGGGTGGAACACTACGTCTTCCACTGCCCCATGCTGGAGGATGCTCGTGCACCCATTCGCATGCTTCTTCCTACTGACAAATCCTGGCCTTGTCAACATAGCGACTTGTTGATGAATANAAGCATGTAACGGACAAGACTAATCATCTGTTTAATTCTGTCTCTAAGGTGGCAAAGTCCAAATGGGGTCTATCCCCAACTATTCTTTCTATCAGTTATGATAGTGTCTTTCTGCCTATGATCTGTAATGCTGCCTCTGTTTGGGCAGGCTGTTTAAGCCGTGTGCACATTGATCGGAAACAACACTGAAACGGGAAGGTTAACCAAAAGCTTCATCCCAAGTGTTTCTCATAATAACCGGACCATTCTCCACCATGATACTAGCCTCGTCACCCAGTTCCTAACTGGCCATGGGAAGTTTCATAGCTACATGGTGAGATTTATTAAATCAAACTGACCATTGCCAACTTTGCGGTGTGCCGGACGGGGTGGAACACTACGTCTTCCACTGCCCCATGCTGGAGGATGCTCGTGCACCCATTCGCATGCTTCTTCCTACTGACAAATCCTGGCCTTGTCAACATAGCGACTTGTTGATGAATAACGAGCTGTTCATGGCCTTTCTGAAACTGATAAAGAACTACTTCTGGCGAACTCCTGTCAACTGAGTAGTGGTTTCCATATTCCCTACTACGTACTTCATCTGTGTATATTGTGCATTTTGTATGTTACTTACTTTGCATGTTTATTGTAAAGTACTATCTGTAATGTATCCTCTTTTATATGTTTTGAATATTTTACTTTATTTCATTTTATTTATTTATTTATTTTTATTTTTTTTCTCTTATTCTACTGTTTATATATATGCTTATCTTGCAATACTCTGTAAATTTGCCCTGTTGTAACTGTACATCATACCCGGTTGTGCCAATGCGGTACCGGGTCTGTACTATGTGTATATAAAGAATAATGTCTGACTGTCTGTCAGTCTAACTCAGGCAATAAAATGGATTTGCAAGAAAAATGTACAAAAATTGGGTCAAAAATTAAACTAGAACAATGAAAATCATTTATACATTAGTACGTAAGAAGGAATTATTCATTAATTTAAAATATATGCTCTCCACCTCAAATTAGTAGTGGCTCGGTTTCGTACATCACTTATTTCATTTAACAATAAAGTCTTGCCGGTTATCTACTTAACTCAATTCGGGGGGGGGATTATTCGAATTGTAGTTACGTGACTTCCGGTTTAAATCCGACCTATCGGTGAAGCACAACTCGAAATAGTTCTGAAGTAGGTTCGTTGAAAGCACACGTCCACGCACAAGAAAATCAGTATACACAGTTTATTTACAAAATATATATAGACTGTACGACTTGAAAACACAATAAGTACAGGATACATCGAGCGTGCTGCCTCGCGTACTAGTTTGGCGTTCGGGAACGAATAAGTTTTGGAGAAGCCTCCGTTCGGCCTGTATAGTAACTCTACTGCGCGGTTCCTCCGGTCTCGGCACTTACTCGTTCCCGAGATATCTTGCAGAGGATTATGCTGGCTTTTTAACCTCAGCGGGCTTTCCGAGTGTCAGAAACTTTCGCGTTACCAGTCTCCAGCCCTTTTCCTGTTCTCCCACTCCTCCTATAATTTAAGAACTTTTGGATGGAAACTTCCGACCAACTACCGATAGTCCTTGCCAACAGCTTTCACCCTGGTCACGGGTCAGCTTAAATAGGATGAGAATGAAGCTTACTTTGACTTCAGTCTATCTTCAATGTGGATGGTCACCCACTTGTTTACTCCCAAGCGTTTACCACCGGACCACCCGTGAAATCAATTAGCGAGTTTCGTTTGTTCCTTTACCGTTTACAAGCCAATACTTTACACTGTTTATATAGTTAATCGTGTCCTACTGTTCCTACACGTTTCGCGTCCGCTATCGGCTTTCCTCTTTCTCACACCTTTCTCGAGATTAAGGAAGGACTGCCGGACGGCTGTAGGAATTTATAGGTCTACAAATTTTTTAAATACAGAGATACAGAGTATAATTGTCCTCAATAGAGGCATTCTATGTTATTCCCCTTTTGTTTTCTGTTAGGCTACCCTCGCCGAAGGGGCCCGTTTGTCACTTCTGCAGCAATAAAATCTGCCTCCGAAAATACTTCTGGATTCATAGGCCACGAATGGTCAAACCGGGGCTAGACGGGTACCCCATCTTGCCCTCAACGTACACTTTTCGTACCGACTGCAAACACGGGTAAACTTCGTTTCAAAACTAACCAATTACAGTTTTAAAGGTTACTTCGAATACCATAAAATCTTCACGTAAAAGGTAATGTAAAAGTTCACAATGATACTTACTTTGTAGAAACTTTTTAGCGGGCGTAAAATTAAACGAAGTATTGTTGAATCACGGAAAACGTATCTTACTTCCAAACAAAGAAAACGATTTGGACGTTCTCTCGTTCCACGATTCCTTTCGAGTTTGACATTTAGTTCCCCAAATAACAGCCAGATAAAAGCGCATTAACCACAAATAAACAGACTTTCTTCCACGACTCCATCTTGCGCCATCATCCCTTATTAGAATAAAATTTATTGTAAAATGAAAATATAAATAAACTAGCAGACCCCGCCACGCCCTGTTGTGGCTCAAAATGTATCTATTATAAATGTATAACACTTCCCCCGTGAGAGAATATTTTTCGAAAAATTTTTTCTTAGTGTACATTCTCTTGACGTACCTTATTAAAACGCAATGAAAAGCGCAAAAACCCGCATCTAAAATAGTATAATAGAAGTAAAGTTCTTCACAGTAAGCCTTAATCCTGTCCCTCTCCCCGGGGGGATATCGAAATATCCCTTCTTTGTGTACATTCTGTTGACATACCCTATTAAAATGCAATCAAAAATGCAAAATACCGCATCTAAAATAGTATAAATAGAAACAGAGTTCTTTACGGTAAGCCTTCCCCGTAAGGCTAACCGTAAAGAACTGTCCATTCCCATGTTTAACGGAATAATATACAGCCTATGTCCACCCTGAAGTTTTATTCTAAATATTGGTGAAAAAATTTTGAAATCGGATGAGTAGTTTCGGAGATTACCTGCTGCATACAAACTAACATACATACATACATACATACAAACATTACTTCTTTATAATATTAGTATAGAAGACCAGGCTATATATTCCGGAGTAATCCGTGCGACAGTCGCCATTTTATAAATATAGCTAAAAGATTTTCCAATATACGCACTACACCCAAATAATTAAAACAAATTGAGAAAGCGTAAATTCATTAAATATTGTTTGATAGAATTGGTTATTTTTTATACTCATCTTCAGATTCGTTACATATATTATCTTCGTTGATTGATATTTCATTTTAAAAACAATATTCATCATTGGCACGTATCGGGAAAAAGAATCATAGCTACTGTAAATGACGCTTTCTCCAGAGAATCCGCTGCACTCCGGAAAAGCCGACAGTTTACGTCGACAATCTCACGCGTAACCTAATTTTCGGCTGTACTATAGATTAATTCCTACGGAATTTCGGGACTTTGAATATATATTTGAACTGAGGGAACCGAGACGAGTTCAACGATACTCTACTTTTGGACCGGAGAGCAAAAATAAAAAAGTTATCGTATTTAAAAATGTAAACAACTGATTGAAAGACGGGATAAGTTATCGAAGCGAGACTTTTGTCAAGAATAGATGTATTGCGTGGATTCTCCGTCAGACTATAGGCGTAATTTAATAACCCGAATGTAACGGGGAGTAAAGTAAATGATATTAACATTGATATTTGTGTTGTAATGTTAATAACAAGTTTTCTTCAAATGATGCTTTTCTTTTACGTCATTCTTCTGAAAAGCATACAACAAGATTATTTAGAGAAATGTTATATGAACAATTACAAATATTTTACTCAATAATTAGTGCAAGATGGAAAACGACCACATAATCGGCTTTTTGCCATTTTCGAGATTTATAATAATTAATTATATAAAAAGTTTTTAAATAAAACATCGTAACAGATCGCATCTCACACGCAGTTTCAAATGATGTTGCAGCGACTCGTTGCTAGATTTCATTCTTTTATTTCCTCATTAATTATACAAATTATCGATAAATTACTGAATTTTATTCGTAGCTTTGTGTCTAATTTACACCTTTATTATCTAATTGTTACAGATTTCGTAATATAGATCGTAATCACAATTTCGTACGACAGCACACTATATATGAATATAAAAAATAATAACAATTTATGACAACTTATTCACTAAAAAGATGACACTCGGAGCCTTCGAATTGTCGCAATTACGGAATTTGTCAGGAGTAAACATTAAAATAAATCATTTCTTCTTCCTTACACTTTGGCACTATCTCGACATTTTCTTTTTGCTACAATAAACAAAGGAAGCGACAATAACCACACCTATTAACATCAGCGAAGTAAGAACAGCCACTGCGATTTTCCACCACACACGAATCTGAAGTAAATCTGTCGGAAAATATCCAACAAAAATACAGAACTCAGAAATCATAATTTATGAAGCATCTATTATAGATACTTCGTTGCCAGTGGTCGACAACGCGATAATCGATCGCGTTCTTCGATACATCGAATGTGTTTTATGTGACGCGAAGGAATGTTTTTGCGTGACGTCTGTTATATTATTAAAATAAGAATTTTCCTGGTAAATACGAAATAAGTATAAAATTTCTTGATTTTATGTTCCTTCGATAGCGAAATTTTTTATTCAAAAAAATTTAAATTATGTTTTGACAAAATGTAATTTAAACTAAAATCGATCCGAGCAGTTTGCGTACGAAAATAATTGTGTTTAAGTACGAAATAATAAGAAAAGTGTAACGAACTCGAATAAAGGGAAATCCGAACGAATAAACATTACTTTCATTTCTAACGGTCATTATTTCATCCGTCGTTGGCAATTAAATAATTGAATAAATAATTTATCGTCATTCTGTATTGATTTATTGGTCTTTGTAAATAGCGATTATGTTCGCTATTTATAACTGTGTCGACCGACTTAGTGTCATAAATAACCGCGCGTAAAACTTTAATATTTTTACCCAATCAGAAAATTCGAAATTACGTTATCGTATGAAATGACAATTTGTGAAATTACGTCCTTGGCCATACGTTACGACACGAGACACGAAAGAGACTAGAGAAAAAATGGAGGCGAGAAACCGGTTCGTTCGGCAGGTGCGACGTAATCTACACGCTGTTTAAAGAACGCCAATTTTTTGACTGTTTAAAATCGAAATATTTATAAAAGTACTTATATGCTTTATATTTATTCACAATATAGTGTTACAATGTCCGTAAATTACGTCCACGTGTTTCTTAATGTTTTTACTTCCCCCTCCCTCTAATTTTCAGTTTTTATACACATTATTATGGTATAATCTAGAAAACTATGCTTAATACACAATACATACTACAGAAATTCCCGAAGTCGATTTAATGCTACAAAAAACCACAGAACCGTCAACGATCTTTTGTAGAAATTACAAATTTAATAATAATTTTTCTGAATGGGATATTATTACTTTCATTTTCGAACTTTCTATAGAGAAAAAGTTGTTTAATTGTCGAAGACCAATATTTATTTACGCTCAATTTACTGCTTTATTACGCAATAGTTATACATTTTATAATATAATTCGTAGTCAAAATGCGCAAGAAAGTATACAAAATTAATATACGAAACATTATAATTATTTAAAATATAGAACATTAATTTCAATAAAAGCAAATTAAAAATCATAGTAATTTACGAATAATTATTCATTAAAGCGTTCAAACACGAGGAATTTTAATTATAATATTTACAGAATTTGTCAGGTGTAAACATTATAATACATCACTTCTCGCTTAGTCTTCGACACTTTCTTTTCTGCGACAATAAGCAAAGGAAGCAACAACATTTACACCTATTAACATTAGCGAAGTAAGAACAGTCACTGCGATTTTCCACCACAAAGAAGAACTAACTTCATCCAATCAATATTTGATTGAAGAAGAATCATTTACTGAAAAGGCCAAATTTATTTTTGGAATTTCTGTGCATCCGTCATTGGAAACAATTTCGGTGAAAGACACAGAAGACGAATTTCTCGCGCAGAAAACATCGGAGAAATCTGCAATCTTCTGCCTGTTTCTAAGCAACCAGTCCTTAGTAATGAGAGAATGACAATGACAATAAAAATTGTTTCTGGACAAGTAAATCTTAAATTCCGGCGAAACGTCGAGCAGGTTCATTAAACCGGAAGGTAATTCGGTTAACCGGTTTCCGTCTAACCAGAGGTATTTCAGGTTTGGTAAAATAACATAATCCGAAATGTTACTTATCGAATTATTACTCAGACGCAAATGAGTGACGTTTTTCCACGTTACGCAATCGACTTTAGATAACTCCTTTATGTAATTATTACTTAAATCGACAATCGTCGCATTCGGGAGGAGAACTTCGGGAATTTTGTCGATTCCATTTCCGGAACAATTGACTATCACTTGATTTTCTTTGGCAAAACATTCGCAATTCATCGGACAATAATTTCCTATTACAACGAGAAATGTATTATCTAACAAATTTCTTTCTTCTCCGTAACATTTCGTCTTCTCTATATTTGGAAACATTTTCTTCGCTACTTCTATATTTGAATTAACGAAAGAAACGAATTGCCGCAGTTTGTGATCACAAGTGATTTCATTATTACTTATATCATACGTCGGCATATGAAATCCATATTTCCACTCATCTAAATAAATTGTTCTGATTTTACAGTTAGACAGACGAATTATCACTCGATTTAGTGTGTAAATTGGCAATTTGACAGTTTCGAAATGATTATTTGACAAAATTACTTCAGTTAAGTTGTATTCTGTCCAATTTATCACCGGCCATTGTGTCAAACCTGCATTATTTAAATTCAGATAATTTAGATGCTTGCCAAAAGGACGCTCACCAGTAATTTCGGTTAAATTGTTGTAAGATAAATCGAGATTCGTTAATCTAGTCAATGGGAGGAATATATTTTCGGGTAAAAATGTCAGGCGATTCAATGATAAACTGAGTTCTTGCAATGACGATAAATTCTGAAAAACATCTTCGGGAAGATTTTCTAACCGGTTTCTCCACAACGATAACTCTCGTAGTTCAGAAAGTCCGTGAAATATTTCTGTAGGAAGTGTCGATATTTTATTCTTCGAACAAGAAAATCGTGTCAGTCGTTTGTTATTTTTCAAAAGATTTGGCGGGAGACGTTCAATTCGATTGGAACCTAAATAGACGATTTTCAAATTAATCAAGTCAGAAAATACGTCTTCTGCGAGTGAAGAAATAGAACAAGACTCTGCATTAATTTCAGTCAAGTTGTGCAGTTTCTTAAAGAATCCCGACGGAATTTCTGATAATCGTCGGTTGTTAGTAATAGAAAATGTCCTTAAGTTAAAAAGACCTTTCAACGTATCACCTGGTAAATTCTTTATCCGATTCCAGCCTAAATTCAAATTTTCGAGTTTGGAGAGATTTCTAAAGGCGAGTGGATGAATCGATTCAATTTTATTCAGAATTAACAGCAGTTTTTCCAAATTGTAAAGATTATAAAATACATCTTCTGGTAAAACTCTTAAATTTCCACGCGTGATGTATAATTTGGAAAGATTAATTAACTCTCGGAAAGGTTTGTTGGGAAATAAAGTGAAGTTATACCATATAATTGTCAATGAAGTCAGCGACGGAACGTTGCGAAATGTTACATTTAGAAGTTCCGACGTCTTCACGTATTGTATTTCGACAGATTTCAGCGAGGACATGTTATTAAACGAGGCGCTCTCGAAGATTTTTTTATACCTCAATGTGTACCATATCGTCAAGTGTTCGATTTTATACCCGAAAGTGAACGTTTCAAAGTCAATCCCAGACATATAACAATCTTTAAATTGTACCTCTCGTGCATTTTTAACATCCAAACATCGCATTAAACGAGAGTCGATCCTTTCCTCGCCGCATTTGATTAATAAGGATTGATTTAAGATTTCAACGGAGGAAAAGTTCTTTGATTCGTAGCAGCCGTCTTCCACCGACTTACAAGCAACATTCTCCCAATGTTGCCAAAACTCTCGACAAGAATTAACCGCAAGAAATAGGAATTGCAAGAAGAAAACCCACCTCATTTCGTCTAAGGACGGTTCTATTCCATTCGACACACGAATCTAAAGTAAATCTGTCGGAAAATAGCCAACAAAAGTACAGAACTCTGCAATCGTAANTCGACAAGAATTAACCGCAAGAAATAGGAATTGCAAGAAGAAAACCCACCTCATTTCGTCTAAGGACGGTTCTATTCCATTCGACACACGAATCTAAAGTAAATCTGTCGGAAAATAGCCAACAAAAGTACAGAACTCTGCAATCGTAATTTAGGAAGCGGCTATTATAGATACTTCGTTGGCAGTGGTCGACGACACAATAAAAATTGACGTCGGCAATTTCCATTTCTACAGAAATATTACGCAATTTTTAATTTACTTGTTTCTTCCTTACGCAATTATCGCAGAAATATGAAGTTATAACGTTAAATGAGTATCCCGGTTGGATATTTCGTAAGAATGGCTGCGGGTGTATAAGTTTGCGTACGAAAATAATTGTGTTTAAGTACTAAATAATAAAGGAAGTGTAATGAACTTAAATAAATAAAAATCCGAACGAATAAACATTACTTTGATTTCTAACGGTAATTATTTCATCCGTCGTTGGCATTTAAATAATTGAATGAATAATTTATCGTTTTTCTGTACTGATTTATTGGTCTTTGGTCTTGTATAAATATCGATTATGTTTGTTACTTATACTCTGTCTACCGACTTAATGTCATAAACCACCATATATAAAACTTTAATATTTTTACCCATTCAGAAAATTCGAAGTTACGTCATCCTATGAAATGACAATTTGTGAAATTACGTCGTTGGCCATACGTTACGACACGAGACGCGAAAGAGACTAGAGGAAGGATGGAGGCGAGAAACCGGTTCGTTCGGCAGGTGTGACGTAATCTATACGCCGTTTAAAGAACGACGATTTTTTGACTTTGAAATCGAAATATTTATAAAACTACTTATATGCTTTATATGTATTCAAAATATAGTGTTAGAATGTCCGTAAATTACGTCCACGTGTTTCTTGACATTTTTATTTCCCCTTTCCTCTAATTTTCAGTTTTTATACACATTATTATGGTATAATCTAGAAAACTATGCTTAACACACAATACATACTACAGAAATTCCCGAAGTCGATTTAATGCTACAAAAAACCACAGAACCGTCAACGATCTTTAGTAGAAATTACAAATTTAATAATAATTTTTCTGAATGGGATATTATTACTTTCATTTTCGAACTTTCTATAGAGAAAAAGTTGTTTAATTGTCGAAGACCAATATTTATTTACGCTCAATTTACTGCTTTATTACGCAATAATTACACATTTTATAAGATAATTCGTAGTCAAAATGCGCAAGAAAGTATACAAAATTAATATATGAAACATTATAATTATTTAAAGTATAGAAAATTAATTTCAACAAAGACAAATAAAAAATCATAGTAATTTACGAATAATTATTCATTAAAGCGTTCAAACACGAGGAATTTTAATTATAATATTTACAAAATTTGTCAGGTGTAAACATTATAATACATCACTTCTCGCTTAGTCTTCGACACTTTCTTCTCTACGACAATAAGCAGAGAAAGCAACAACATTTACACCTATTAACATTAGCGAAGTAAGAACAGTCACTGCGATTTTCCATCCAGAAACAAAATTAACTTCATCCAATGAATACTCGATCGAAGACGAATTGTGTACTGAAGATGCCAAATTTATTTCTGCAATTTCTGTGCATTCTTCATTGGAAATAATTTCGGTGAAAGACACAGAAGACGAATTTCTCGCGCAGAAAACATCGGAGAAATCTGCAATCTTCTGCCTGTTTCTAAGCAACCAGTCCTTAGTAATGAGAGAATGACAATGACAATAGAAATTGTTTCTGGACAAGTGAATCTGAAATTTCGGCGAAACGTCGAACAAGTTCATTAAACCGAAAGGCAATTCGGTTAACCGGTTTCCGTCCAACCAGAGGTATTTCAGGTTTGGTAAAATAACATAATCCGAAATGTTACTTATCGAATTATTACTCAGACGCAGATGGGTGACGTTTCTCCACGTCACACAATCGACATCAGAAAACTCTTTTACGTAATTATTACTTAAATCGACAATCGTCGCATTGGAAACGAGAACTTCGGGAATTCGGTCGATTCCCTTTCCGGAACAATTCACCACCACGTGATTATCTTGTGCAGAACATTCGCAATTCATCGGACAATAATTTCCAATGACCACAAGAGATGTATCATCCAGCAAATTTCTTTCTTCTCCGTAACATTTCGTGTTCTCAATTCCTGGAAACATTTTCTTTGCTAATTCTGTATTTGACTTAAGGGCAAAAACGAACTGCTGCAGTTTGTGATCGCAAGTAACTTTATTATTATTTAAATAATAATAAGTCGGCATTTGAAATCCATGTTTCCTGTCATCGACGTAAATTGTTCTGATTTTACAATTAGACAGAAGAATTATCACTGGATTTCGTGTGTAAATTGGCAATTTGTCAATTTCAAAACGATTATTTGAGAAATCGACTTCAGTCAAGTTGTATTCTGTCCAATCTAACACTGGCCATTGCGTCAAACCTGCATTATTTAAATTCAGATAATTTAGATGCTTGCCGCTGCCAAAAGGACGCTCACCCATAATTTTACTTAAACTGTTGTTAGATAGATCGAGATTGGTTAATTTAGTCAATGGAAGGAAGATATTTTCGGGTAAAAATGTCAGGCGATTTTTTGATAAACTGAGTCTTCGCAATGACGACAAATTCAGAAAAACAACTTCGGGAAGATTTTCTAACCGGTTTCCCTCCAACTCTAACACTCGCAGTTCAGAAAGTCCATGAAAAATTCCTTTCGGAAGTGTCGATATTTTATTTTCCGAACAGGAAAACTGTGTCAGCAGTTTGTTAAGTTAAAAAAACCTTTTAACGTATCACCCGGTAAATTCTTTATTTCATTAAATCCTAAATTCAAATATTCCAGTTTGGAGAGATTTTTAAAGACAAGTGGATGAATCGATTCAATTTTATTCAGAATTAACCGCAGTTTTTCCAAATTGTGAAGATTATAAAATAGATCTTCTGGTAAAGCTCTTAAATTTCCACGCGTGATGTATAATTCGGAAAGATTAATTAACTCTCGGAAAGGTCTGTTGGGAAGTAAAGTGAAGTTATAGTATTTGATTTTCAGTGAAGTCAGCGATGGAACGTTGCGAAATGTTACATTTAGAAGTTCCGACGTTTTCACGTATTCTATTTCGACAGATCGCAGAGAGGACATGTTATTAAACGAGGCGCTCTCGAAGATTCTTTTATACCTGAATGTGTACCATATCTTCAAGTGTTCGATTTTATACTCGAAAGTGAACGTTCCAAAGTCAATTTCAGACATATAACAATCTTTAAATTGTACCTCTCGTACATTTTTAACATCCAAACATCGCATTAAACGAGAGTCAGTCGATCCTTTCCTCGCCGCATCTGATTAATAAAAATGGATTTAATATTTTAACGGAGGAAAAGTTCTTTGATTCGTAGCAGCTGTCTCCCCACGACTTACAAGCAACATTCCCCCAATGCTGCCAAAACTCTCGACAAGAATTAACCGCAAGAAATAGGAATTGCAAGAAGAAAACCCACCTCATTTCGTCTAAGGACGGTTCTATTCCATTCGACACACGAATCTGGAATAAATCTGTCGGAAAATAGCCAACAAAAATACAAAACTCAGAAATCGTAANCCGCACTCGATGAATAAGGATTGATTAAATATTTGAACAGAGGGAAGGTGCTTCGATTCGTGACAACTGTTTGCCCACGACGGACAAGAAACATTCCCCCAATGTTTCCAAAACTCTTGACAAGAATTAACCACTAGAAATAGGAATTGCAAGAAGAAAACCCACCTCATTTCGTCTAAGGACGGTTCTATTCCATTCGACACACGAATCTGGAATAAATCTGTCGGAAAATAGCCAACAAAAATACAAAACTCAGAAATCGTAATTTAGGAAGCGGCTATTATAGATACTTCGTTGGCAGTGGTCGACGACACAATAAAAATTGACGTCGGCGATTTCCATTTCTACAGAAACATCACGCAGTTCTCCCTAAGGCAATTCTCGCAGAAATATCAAGTTATAACGTTAAATGAGTATCCCGGTTGGATATTTCGTAAGAATGGCCGCGGGTGTGTTAGTTTGCGTACGAAAATAATTGTGTTTAAGTATTAAATAATACAGGAAGTGTAATGAACTTAAATAAATAAAAATCCGAACGAATAAACATTACTTTGATTTCTAACGGTAATTATTTTATCCGTCGTTGGCATTTAAATAATTGAATGAATAATTTATGGTCCTTCCGTACTGATTTATTGGTCTTTGGTCTTGTATAAATATCGATTATGTTCGTTACTTATACTCTATCTACCGACTTAATGTCATAAACCACCATATATAAAACTTTAATATTTTTACCCATTCAGAAAATTCGAAGTTACGTCATCGTACGAAATGGCAATTTGTACGACACATATGTTACGACACGAGACGCGAAAGAGACTAGAGGAAGGATGGAAGCGAGAAACCGGTTTGTTCGGCAGGTGTGACGTAATCTACACACCATATGCTTTTTGCTAAAGATGATATTAATATCTAAGAAATGCACCATAAAATGCACCAGCAAAGGGCTTGTATCCACCAGCGTGTACATCAAACCAACACATAGCCCACTATACATCCCTGTTAAGTCCAATGACCCATATCGTTACAAACTGGCAGCATTTCGTGCCTTGGTTAGAAGGGCTTTTCTATACTGCGACAACATTATAGACCGAATTACTGAGATCGAAAGGATCATACAGTTAGCAGAAGCCTTAGGATATAAGAGAAATATTATAACGGGTATTGTTAAAAAATTTGAGAAAAATAATGATAAAGTCTCCAGACAAGGTCCATCTAAGTACACAAAATTTACATTCAACAAATATTTAGGAGGAATTATGAAGGAAATTGCTAGCGTTAAAGACTCAACGGTGATTTTGAAAAGAGCTCCCAATTTATATAAAATTCTTAAAAACGATAAAGGGGTTATTAAAAAAGAAGATAAGGCAGGTGTTTACAAGATTTCCTACGAGAACCAGCTATTAGAAATAAAAAAAGATTACGTAGGAGTTACTACCAGAAACCTCGGGGTAAGGATTAGAGAACACAAATATGACGCTAGAAAAGGATCTAATATAACAATATTGGCCCAGATGGCGCAGGCCCAAAAATCCCTGGTTGGATGGGAGGAAGCGGAAGTCGTGAGACAAGTACACTCACCAACTTTGGCGAAGACGGCCGAAAAAATGGAAATATACAGGAGCAAACTTAAAGGAGGATGCATTAATGCTAGGGATGCGGAAGGTCTTCCCTCGGCTTGGAAATTTGCCGTTAAAAAGCTTATAAGTAGCGCATCAACTGAAATATGATATATATTTGATTTAAAGGAAACCTAGTAGTTTCTATTTAGCTATGATAGATCGTATTAATGTTTAGTCTTTGTAGTATGTTATTTATTTTTAGGTATCGTTTACAAATTATTTTTTATTCTTATTAATTAACATGTTATCAGTTTATTGATATTTTTGAAGTTTTGAACTTATTGTTCCATTTATGATATATTCCATTTTCGTATGTTCTAGCCTGATGATTATCCATTAAGTGGATCGAAAACGTTCGTTTTTAATAAAACTCCCTCAGCAAACAATAAGGTGTTGGTTACGTTATTTGTTTATTTTTGCTGGGTACGATTGTATTCAAGGTTCTGATATTTTTAAAACGGATGATCTAGATCTACCTCCTTCGACAAGAAAAGTTAGGAAAATAGCCACATCCTTTGCCCAAAAAGAAAGGAGCGCAGATTATATAGATAAACGATAGCGATGCAATTAAGGTGAACGATAAAGTGTTCACTTGTAATACTTCCTGGAAGAGGATGGAAATGCGAGGCGGATCTTGATCTCGTTGCCACGTTTCAATAACGTCTCGAACTGTAAAAGGATTTCGAATAAATCTTATATATTTTAACAGTTTATGTCCTCTTTTCGGATTGTCGTTTTATCGGAAATTCGGTGGGATGGTAAATCCGCTATCGAGGAGTTCTACCATCGTAAAAATTTTGTGATTATTGAGGAAGCCAGTTACCGTCAGATTAATAGCAGTTTAATGCACCTACTGGATGGTGTTGGATATCGAGAATATCGCGGGATCTGATAGTAAATGTGCAAAGTTTATCAATTTTAAGTTTTTTTTGAGAATTTCGGCTAACCGATTACGAATGGAAAAGATCCATTAGCCTCTAAAGGTTGTTATTTTTATGCGAGTTCTATACGTAGTTCAGTTATTAATTTGTTTCTAATAGATTCGGTGTATGTCGATGAATTCGAATATTGCAGTTTTGAATAAACTACTTAATAGAAATTTTCCCATCAGGCCGAGTTTAAACTGTAGTTTGGAAGAAATTTACCAAGATAGTAGCGAAGCCAAGATCAGTAAGTTCCGAGTTATTTTATAAGAGCGATTGCGGAATGTAGAATAAGTGTTTTAAGTAGAAATGGTGCATCGAATGCGACGAGACGGGTAACATTTGGAAATCGGATTGCGACAGCTAACTTTGTTAAGGAAAGAAACGTCGCTGGTAATTTGCATAAGGTAAAGAATAAATTATATCTGCAGAAATTGAATAAAGGTTTGGCTTCTGGAGACTACGCGATTTTGGAAGATCGGAACCAGAAACTAATCCAGAGGGAGAAATTCGACCAAGACTATTGAGTTTTACGCAATTATTTCGACTTTTAATGGTCATTTTTGGTCTCGTCGGAAGACCTAGCCAGTCTATAGAAAACAACCCAGCACCAACAGTAGCGTAACCGAAGTGGACTCGCAACGACGACAAAGTTACGTCTCACTTCCGATCCATCCCGCGACGCCGATGCTACAAATTAAGCACCATTTCTTAGGGACTTGCCGCGAATCAAAAATCGGACAACGAAATTAGAAAAGGCGCACGCTCTAACATAGTCCTAACTTCACGCTATCGTCATTTTTTCAGAGAGTATTTAGTTGTAACAATTTCTGTAACACAGACCTCTATTATTGTGACTCGAGACTCGTGTTGCAGTGGATCGACACGGTGGGTGAACGAACTTTACACACTGAGACCGTCAACGCTGCGAGTCCGGCATCCAGTGAGGACAATTCCGCGGAAGACAGTCGCATCGAGTTACGACCTACGTTACGACAAGGTCAACGTCCGAACGGTTGGCATAGCAACTTTTAACCAACGTACGACACTTCCGCTGCTAAGAACTGTGACAGTAGGTCAACAAACCGCCTCGAGGACACTTTCGGATGCGCTATCGGCTCCAAAACCGCAGTTTTAGATGTTACACCTTTGTTTTGAGTGTAGGAATTGTTATATATAACTAACTGGTAACTGAGGTCAAACGGCTAGAAACTCTGTACTCGCCAGTTTATATTAGATTGCCAATAAAACACAGCGAATTGCTGACCGGTGTGTTTGTTTCAGAAAGGTATATTGCAGGTTCTGCGAAAGACGCACTGTCGGCAGCCAGGGTTTTCTGTAAAGCGTGGTACATGCAGAGTAAGTACTAAATAAAAAATCGGATAAAGTTAGTCAATTTTACTCGTGCTTAGTATTTCGGGGTAAAAGGATTTTGCCACAGACGTTTGTGAATCTTGCCATTAAAAACGCTGGGTGTAACAATTACTGCTACGGGTAATTTATGAATCCTGGCGAAGCCGGGTATAACAAAATAGTAAATAGATAATTCGCCAGCTTACAACTGATCCTTCTAGAATCACTGCTCGCCTTTGTTACGAATAACTGTGTTTTTACTCCGTATTATAAGTCACTATAAAGAAGACGTGAATATTACTAGACAAAGAGTAAATTGGAATCGGTAAGAGAATTTTGAAATTTTTAATTTTTTTTTATCAAAATGTTTAATAGTGAATGTGCATGAGAAGGATGAAATTCAGTTTAAATGAAATCCCGAATGTAAAAAGTTTCAGTAGGCAAATTCTCTGTTACATTCCAAATTGATATGATCGTATAAAACCAGTCCTTTAACGATTGTTGTCCAGCGAAGGAATCCTCTTTCATAGTCTTAGTCACGTTCTCACAATCGCTCGGTTTTTATTACAACAAGCGTTAGCAATGTTCGAGACTTCATATTTTTTGTAAATTTATACCGTATTCTGCACCTCGTAGTGTAAGATGTCGGCGACAAGAAAGAGCGGGACGTCGTCCGGAAAAAGGCGAAGAACGGAACGAGTGACGATAGACTTCGACGAATGGAAACATCCGGAGAAGGAAGAAGAGAAAAGAATAGAAGTATAAATGAAGGTCACCGTAGAGGACTTAGATCTGGATCGGGTCAGATTCTCCATCGAAAGTTATTTATTGCTATAAGAACGTCAGTTTCGCTGAATTAGAGAATATATTACTTTCACTTCATTCTTTTATCTGTAGACTAGACAAAGTATTGACTAATTAATGAATTTCACTGATATATTACAGATTTTATAACGTGGTTCGTAATCATAATTGGGCACGAAAGCGCAGTATATTTGAAGTATACAAAATTGATTTTATAGAAACAATTACTAAATGATAACAATTTATTATAACTTTACTAAAGCGACAAACTCGAAGCCTTTGAATCGTCGTAATTACAGAATTCGTCAGGTTTAAACATCGTAATAAAGCACTTCGTCTTGGCTAGTCTTTCACACTTTCCGAACATTTTCTTTACCGCGACAATAAACAATGGCGACAACAATAACCACACCTAACAACACTAGCGAAGTAAGAACAGCCACTGCGATTTTCCACCCAAAAACACTATTAACTTCGTCCGAACACACGCACTTTATACAACTAGAATTTACTGACGACGTCAAATTATTTTCTGAAATTTCTGCGCATCCATCAGTGGAAACAATTTCGATAAAAGACACAAAAGACGAATTTCTCGCGCAGGAAACATCAGAGAAATCTGCAATTTTCTGTCGGTTTCTAAGCAACCAGTCCTTAGTAAACTGCGAATGGCAATGGCAATTCCAATTGTTTCTGGATAAGTAAAGCTTAAATTCCGGAGAAACGTCGATAAAGTTCATTAATCGGGAAGACAATTCGGTTAACCGGTTTCCGTCCAACCACAAAAATTTCAGGTTTGGCAAAAGAACATAATCAGAGATGTTACTTAAAGAAGTATTACTCAGACGTAGATGGGTGACGTTTTTCCACGTCACACGATCGACATTTGACAACTCTTTTATATAATTATTACTCAAGTCGACAATTGTGGCATTGGGGACGAGAATTTCGGGAATTCTGTCGATTCCCTTTCCGGAACAATTGACAATCACACGGTTTTTTTCGGTAAAACATTCGCAATTCATCGGACAATTATTTCCTATGACTACAAGCGATGTATTTTCCAGCAAATTTCTTTCTTCTCCGTAACATTTCGTCTTTTCTATATTTGGAAACATTTTCCTCGCTACTTCCATATTTGACTTAACGAAAGAAACGAATTGCTGCAGTTTGTGATCACAAGTAATTTCGTTATTACTTAAATTATACGTCGGCATTTCAGATCCATATTTCCACTCATCAATGTAAATTGTTCTGATTTTACAGTTAGACAGATTAATTTTCACGCGTTTTGGAGTGTAAATTGGCAATTTCACGGTTTCGAAATTATTATTTGAGAAAAACACTTTATTTAAGTTGTATTGTGTCCAATTAATCACCGGCCATTGTGTCAAACCTGCCTTGTTTAAATTCACTTCACTTAGACGCTCGCTGCTGCCGAAAGGATGCTCGCCAATAATTTCAGTTATATTGTTGTCATATAGCTCGAGAAGCGTTAATCTAGTCAATGGGAGGAAGATCTTTTCGGGTAAAAATGTCAGGCGATTGCTTGACAAAGTAAGAGTCTGTAATGACGTCAAATTTAGAAAAATATCTTCGGGAAGATTTTCTAACCGGTTTTTTCCCAAACTTAAAAATTGCAGTTGAGAAAGACCGCGAAAAATTCCTGTCGGAAGTGTCGATATGTTATTAGAATAACATGAAAATCGTGTCAGTCGCTTGTTATTTCTCAGAAGATTTGACCGGAGATGTTTAATTTGGTTGAAACCTATATAGACGGTTTTCAAATTAATCAAGTCAGAAAATACGTCTTCTTTAAGTGAAGAAATAGAACAAACCTCTGCATAAATTTTAGTCAAGTTGTGCAGTTTCTTAAAGAATCCGGACGGAATTTCTGATACTTCTCGGTTCCAACCAATAGAAAATGTACTTAAGTTAGAAAGACCTTTCAACATGTCACTGGGTAAATCCTTTATCCGATTCACTGATAAATCCAAATGTTCCAATCTGGATAGATTTCTAAAGACAAGTGGATAAATGGATTCAATTCTATTGTAACTTAAGTCCAGTTTTCTCAAACCGTAAAGGTTATGAAATAGATCTTCGGGTAGAACTTTTAACTTGCCTTGCGTGATGTATAATTCGGAAAGATTAATTAACTCTCGGAAAGGTTTGTTCGGAAATAAAGTGAAGTTATAGCGTTTAATTCTCAATGAAGTCAGCGATGGAACATTATGAAATGTTAAATTTAGAAGTTCCGACGTCTTCAAGCCTTCTATTTCGACAGATCGCAGAGAGGACATGTTATTAAACGAGGCGCTCTCGAAGTTTCTGTTATACCGGTGTATTTTGTGTACCTTATCTCGACGTGTTCGATTCCATACCCGAAAGTGAATATTCCAAAGTCAATCCCAGACATATAACAATTTATAAATTGTATCCTTTGTACACTTTTAACGTCCAAACATCGCATCAAACCAGAGTCGATCCTTTCTTCGCCGCACTCGATGGATAAGGATTGATCGAATAACTTAACGAAGGAAAAGTTTTTTGATTGGTAACAGCTGTTTGCCGAGGACGGACAAGAAACATTCCCCCAATGTTTCCAAAACTCTTGACAAGAATTAACCAGTAGAAATAGGAATTGAAAAAAGAAAACCCACCTCATTTCGTCTAAGGGCGGTTCTAACTCATTCGACACACGAATCTGCGGTAAGTAAGTCGGAAAATAAGAAACAAAACTACAGAACTCGGAAATCGTAAGTTATAAAGCAGCTATTGTAGATACTTTGTTGCGTATTGTTGTCAACGCAATAAACATTGACGTCAGCGGTATCGATTTCTAACAGAAATATTACGCAAACAATTTGTAATTTCTTTTTTCTCTCGGATATTTCGTAAGAATGGCTGCGAGTTTGCTAATTTGCTTCGTTTAAAATTGTTGTTATTGCAAATGACACTTCCTAAGACTTCTACAACTTTTTGACACATTTTCATTAATGGGCTTTTATGTTTTGTCGAATTTATATTTTGACAAAATATAAAAGATTAACTCGAAGATTATTATCTTCTTATACTTATTAAGAGGAAATAAAAATGTCGTTCGGTATGTAAAAACAAAACATAATTAAAAGGTATAGAAATAATTTCCTGTGTGAATGAACTCCCATTATTTGTAATATTTGAATTATTTAATCGAGTTAATAAATGTACAAGATAAATGCGAAATAATTCTTCGCTTAATTTAGGAATGTTTTAAAAATAAGAATAAATTTACTCTTCGACTCGGAAACTGAAATCAAACCGGGCAGTTTGCTCCCGAGAATAATCGTGTTTAAGTATTAAATAATACAGGAAGAGTATTGAACTTCGATAAAGGGAAATCCGAATGAATAATCGTTAAAAATGAAAGTCGAGTACGTTACAGATGTGGAAATGATTACGGCAAATGTAAATTTTGTATTTTACTTTCGTTTCTATCGAAAATTACTTCGTCTATCGTTCGCATTTAAATAATTGAATAAATAATTTATTGGTCTTTGTATAAATAGCGATTATGTTTGTTACTTATAACTGTGTTCTTAACTTACTGTCATAAATCACTATACAGTATATTAATTTTTGTACCCAATCAGAAAGTTCGAAGTTACATCATCCAATGAAATGCAACTTATGAAATTACGTCGTTGGCCATACGTTACGACACGAGACACAATAGAGACTAGCGGAAGGATCGAGGCGAAAATCTGGTTCGTTCTGTAGCTGTTACGTAATCTACATGCCAGTTATGGAACGACAATTTTTCGACTGTTTAAAATCGGAATGTTTATAAAAGGACTTTTATTCTTTATATTTATTTACAATACAGTGTTAGACTGTCTGTAAGTTACATAAATTTCGCAAATTGCTTGAAATTTCTACTGTCTAGTCCCTGTTTGCTCACGTTTCCGTAATCTTCTTCCTTCTTCGGACGTCCAACAACACTCGATCCTTTTTAAAATTTTTATATTTTATAAATGAAGATACAATAAGTAGAACGAGAAATTTATGAAATAAATATAATAGCCTGTACAAAATTTAATGAAATAAACGGACATAAGATTTAGCTAAACCTCTCCCTTCCTCCTTGTCCGACTTGTCGTAACCTCTCCGTACCTTCCAGTGTGGACGTCGTTTATGGACAGCCCCTAGGCTAGTTCTCTTTTGAAATTCCGAATTATTATAATATTAGTTCTCTGGTTCTGATATATATAACAGAGGAAAAGTATGGCAAAACATTATCCTTCACATATTTTGACTCGGGCGACCTCGAAACGTCGAGAAATACAAAAATATTCGGAGGTGTATTCCGTATGTATGGACATTTGTGCATGGGGATTTTGTTCATACTCTTTAAAACTTAATAACTATTGTTCTTTTCGTCGAAAATTTCTGAAATTTAGTAGGGCGATTGTCTTATTAAGCGAATTTATGCCGTTAAATTTTGGTGATTAAAGGTCGAGGAGTGGGGAGATAATGGAGGTCGTGTGTGTCTCCGGTAGGATTAGAGTTACTGACGATTTTGTATGAGCCCGGATTTAATGAACTTTATTTGGCTATAAAATGTTTTCACATTCGTTTTATAAAGAATAATACTTACCCAAATGTGGAGAAAATTCTATATTTCCCCCCAACATTTAATAAAAAACCGGAATGATACGATTATATATTTCTCCGGATTTATTTCTTTCCAAAAGTGACACATCTTCCTAATGTGTTACCCGGAACCTACGATCGAAATTCAACCATTGTCCCTGACTTATAACAATTCCTAATAAGGGTGAAAGAAGAAACTGGAAGGACCCGTTATAAAAAGAAAGGGCGACGACGATCGTCGTTGATGGTCATCGATAGTTCACCACCTTCGGATTAGTGTTCTCCCGATACTTTCGGATACCGCTCATCATTTTTGTGTCTCAACACATAAAGAGACTTTCGCACTTTTTCGACTCGTCGAAGATTCTAACGAATCACCTGGCGAACCGGCAGTTTATCGATTCGCCGATTCTTCGATTCCCAAAGGAACCAACCTCGACTTGAGTAAGGTATTTATCAACTCGCCGACTATTGCGAACTCTCTCTCCTGCGGTTAGGGACCCACGATAATAATAATAATAATAATAATAATAATAATAGCTGCTTCGTAGAGATCCTTATAAAATTAGCATTTTTAACAAAGCTCCTTATATAACTTATGTATAGAAATGTAAATTGCTACGTAAATAAACGGGTATCGTTTAATGTTAAATTCGTAGTTGAGTGCATTTCTTCCACCGGCTGTCTCTCAAACTTTCACCATCCCGAGTCCGAGCAACCACACGCGCGAACGAAAAGCGTGGCGATTTTTGTCCCCCTCCATCGAGACACAGTGGTGTCAGTACCGACTCGGCATCGAAAAGAAACCGAACCCACGGTCACAATTTTACTTATTATTAGCATTTACAATTTCTTATAAAACCCATCCCTATTTTCGACAGTAAGCTTTTAGCCATTTTATAATAATTAATTAAATGTAAATTAAAATGTTAAGTTAGAGAAAATGATTGCAAAAGTGGATAGGATATTCTCGTGGACCAGGCGACTATGAGATTTCAATCCAGATTGGAGTTACAGGAGAAGAAGTTGATACAGGAGGAGGAGGGAAACTTTAACCGTGGAGCGAGTAAATTTGCAATCTCGGAAATTACTTTAAGTGTCACGAATATTTTATATTACGCAATAATACGGTTATTTCTGAGTCAGACGACGATAGGCTTTACTTGGTGATCAAAGTTACGTTAGGTTATTTGGTTATTTTTTGTATTTAAGACCCGTTATTTGGGAAGATATTTGGAAGAGATTGTTACGGTTGTTCATAGTTATAATTTTCATATTCTAACGGGCGACTTTAACCCGCGTACCGGAAATCATCCACAGCATTGGATCCTGGAAATTTTGGGCGAGTTGGATCAATGTCGGTTATCGAGAATATCGCGGGATCTGACAGTAAATGTGCTAAGTTAATCCATTTTAAGTATTTTTTTCAGAATTTTGGCTAACCGATTACGAATGGAAAAGTTCCATTTGCCTCTAAAAGCTGTTATTTTTATGCGAGTTCTCTATGTAGTTTAGTTATTTATTTGGCTCTAATTAGATTCGGTGTATGTCTCTGGTTCAAATATTGTAATTTTGGATGAAGTATTTAGTAGACATTTTCCCATCAGGCTGAGTTTAAACTGTATTTTGGAAAAAATTTACCAAGATAGTAGCGAATCCGAGATCAGTAGATTCCAGGTTATTTTGGAAGAGCGATTGTGGTCTAGTGGTAAATCAAAAATGTAACGAGTTAACGTCAAAAATTCGGGGATGTTAGTAGAATGACAGTTGATTTTTTGGGTCCGGTTAGTAAGAGATATTTTTGCTAATTGCAATAAGAAATCTCGAGGTTTTAATAAATTTTCTTGGGTTCCCTCCGTAATGTAGAATGAGTATTTTAAGTAGAAATGGAGCATTTGAATGCGACGAGACGGGTAACGTTTGGAGATCGGATTGCGACAGCTAACTTTGATAAGGAAAGGAACGTGGCTGGTAAATTATATAGGTCAAAGAAGAAATTATATCTGCAGAGATTGAATAAAGATTTGGCTTCTGGAGACAGTATGCGATTTTGGAAGTGAGTTAATTTTTTTATTAGGGCCAGGCGTGTCAACCTGCCAGATCTGGATCGGGTAGAACATTTTGTGAAAGTATTTGGCAAGGATGTTATAAGCCAGATGTTTTGTAATATAATTTTTGTTATAATTGGCAAGATAATGTTTTGGGTGTCGAGTTTGTCTTTTTGGAAGTAGGGTCAGCCGAGTCGTCGATGAAACACGGCACTGCTCCAGGTAGGCATTTCTGTAGGATTTTATAACAATTGTCCTAGACTATTAATTATTTAGCTTTCTTGCTCAATAATATCTATGTTACTGTGAAAGACCGAAATTAGAGAATGTCGATATTTTCCGGTGAATGTCGACACATACAAAATACGTCGGTGAAAGTCCGAATATTTGGTTATATTATTAAACATTCGAACAATCGCCGGTGTATGTCGACGAGCACAGATAAGCTTTGGTGAAGGTCGAGACGACACCCGAGAAACCAATGTCGACAGAGAGGCGACACTCTGTCGCCAAATTCTTTGTGGGTAGCCGGAGGTAAAACAAGGTCTTTTGATTCCGTGAGGTGGGGATCGGTTTGTTAGGTCGAGTGGCAGAGGATGAGAAGGGTCGTCGGTAAGGCGTCGGCGATATCCGAATAAAAGACACCATTAACAAATCAGTTCGTAATCACGTAATCAGTTCGTAATTTGTAAAGAAAAGTTACTTTCCATAGATGAGATCTCTTCTCAAGAAATATCGCCGAGAGAAGCAGCTGCAGCTAATTCGAAAAGTGGAGGGCAAGGCTGTCATTGCAAAAAAGAAGTGTTCCAGAATAAATGCAGTTGTAAAAGCAAGGGACTCTCGTGCAATTCAAAATGCCATAACAGTTTAAGTTGTTGCAATAAATAAGATTGTATAACGTTAATCACATAATTTATGTGTAAGGTTATTATTGTATTATTTTCTTTAATGATATAAAATGTACTGTTCGTTTTAGGTTCAACAGTTTATTTACATGTGCTGTTACTTAAGCTTTCTCCTATTTTCACATATTAAAAAGTTGCATTTTTGTCTTAACGTAATAAAAATATTTTTATTCAACATTTACCCGTGAGTGCGTGCCGAATGTCGACATTTGTCGGTGTAAGTGAGAAATAATGATATTTAGCAAATATTTCGTACGTACACGAAACGACTGTGTGAATGCTGACATTCACCGGAGAATGTTGACATTCGCCAGATATCGGTCATTCACAGTAACATGTACTGTACAGTACAAATCGGAAGACATTCTAACAGATTGACGTGTAAGTAAAATTATTTTAATACGTAAGAAAGGTTCTGGGAATCTTCGCAATTTCCTTTATCGAACTTCAGTATCCTTCCTTTATATTTTCGTTCGTGTTAATTAATTTTAAATGCATACATCATCAATTTGTTTAAGTTTCTTACTCGAAGATTAATTTGTTTATTAAACAAATATTCATAAATTATTGGCCATAATTTCGCATTTATCTTGTACTTTTATTAACTCGATTAAATACTTTAAATATTAAAAATGGTCGCAGTTTCGTTCACACAAGAAATCATTTCCGCGCCTTTTAATAATTTTTTGCTATTTTTAAAAAAATAATCGCAATAAATATTTTATATTTCGTCATAATATGATTGCATTTTCTCGAATTGAAAAAATTTCCAATCGAACGAATATGAAGCGAATACATTTTATATTTATTTCACATTCAGTGATATTATATTTATTTTAATTATAATAATTTAACTGGAGTCGGACAGAAACAGTCTTTTGTGTCGCAAAACACAATTGATTAACACCATTCAGAAACATCTTAGAGAAAGAAAACAGGTAACATTATATTTACAATATCAATTTGTTTAAACGAATAATTCTTATGAAATAAATGTCCAATACAAATTTTTCGTTCGTAAAAATTTATTTAACGTTAATCCGATATTGCTCCTTCTGATGCAGCGGAAATAAACGAGGAAATTAAACACTACATACGTCATATTTCCCCAGTAAATTGCGAATGACAATCGCAATTCCAAGTGTTGCTAGATAAGTATAGTGTAAATTCCGTAGAAACGTCGATCAGGTTTATTAGTACGGAAGGTAATTGGGTTAGCTGGTTTCCGTCTAACGTCAGGTATTTGAGGTTTGGCAAAATAACATAATCCGAAATGTTACTTATTGAATTATTACTCAGACGCAGATGAGAGACGTTTTTCCACGTCACACAATCGCCATCTGACAAATCTTTTATATGATTATTACTCAAATCGACAATCGTGGCATTCGGGACGAGAACTTTGGGAATTCGGTCGATTCCCTTTCCGGAACAATTGACCATCACGTGATTATCTTGTGCAGAACAATCGCAATTCATCGGACAATAATTTCCTATGACTACGAGAGATGTATTATCCAGCAAATTTCTTTCTTCTCCGAAACATTTCGTCTTCTCTATATTTGGAAACATTCTCTTTGCCACTTCCATATTTGACTTAAAGACGGAAACGAATTGCTGCAGTTCGTGATCGCAAGTAATTTCATTATTACTTAAATCATAACTAGGCATTTGAAATCCATATTGCCTGTCATCGATGTAAATTGTTCTGATTTTACAATTAGACAAATCCATTTGCATAGGATTTGGTGTGTAAATTGGCAATTTGACTGTTTGGAAACGATTATTTGAGAAATCGACTTCAGTCAAGTTATATTCTGACCAATTTATCACCGGCCATTCTGTCAAACCGACATTCTTTAAACGGAGATAATTTAGATGCTTGCTGCTGCCAAAAGGACGTTCACCCATAATTTTAGTTAAATTGTTATAAGATAAATCGAGACGCGTTAAATTAGTCAATGGAAGGAAGATGTTTTCGGGTAAAAATGTCAGGCGATTTATTGATAACTGAAGAATCTGCAATGACGACAAATTCAGAAAAACATCTTCCGGAAGATTTTCTAACCGGTTTCCCCACAACTCTAAGGCCAGGAACACACATGCGTAAAATTCGGCGTAAAATCTAGCATAAAACAGAAAACGTAAAAATTTTTCTGAAATTTTGGCTGAAACAAAACTGAAAATAGAGTAGAGCATGTCTCTACTTTTTACGCTGAAAAATTTTTACGCCAAAATTTCTCCAATAAAGAGAAGTCTTTCCTGTGACGTCGAAGTAGACACGTGGTTTTTATTCTAACAATGGTGGCAATGAGGGTTAACCCTACAATTGTGATGGTCTCGAAAAAACGAAAAATAAATGAAATAGAGGAGTTTATTGAATCCGTTCGACCAAATCAGTGTCATGTATAAAGACACTGTATTTAAACAACGTTTATGGATGGCTACAGGTGTTAAATTTCAAATAACAGGTAAGTCTAGTAGAATCGATATATAGGCCTAGTATTTATATCACACGTTCTTTATTTGAATTTGGAATACGAGTCTATTAATTTAAATTTTCTATATTATAGCAGAGGAAGTGTAGAAAAAATGGAAGGTACAAAGGGATAGATAGCCTATATGAGAGGAAAAAATTAATAAAATTAGTACTGTTGGTGGCAGTGGTGTTTTCTATTCGGCCAGAATTTTTACGTATGTGTGTTCTGGCATAAAAGCGTAAAACAGAAACTGAACTGAAAGCTGATTTCTGATTCAGTTTTCTGCCACACAATTTTACGCATGTGTGTTCCTGGCCTAACACTCGTAGTTCAGAAAGTCCGTGAAAAATTTCTGCTGGAATCGTCGATATTTTATTATCCCAAAAGGAAATTCGTGTCAGTCGTTTGTTATTTCTCAGAAGATTTAGCGGGAGATGTACAATTCGGTTGGAACCTAAATTGACGTCTTTCAAATTAATTAAATCAGAAAATACATCGTCTTTAAGTGAAGAAATAGAACAAGACGCTGCATTAATTTCAGTCAACTTTTTCAGTTTCTTGAAGAATCCAGACGGAATTTCTGATAATTGATAATTTCTGTGAATTCTAAATGTACTTAAGTTAGAAAGACCTTTTAACACGTCACCTGGTAAATCCTTTATCTTATTAGATTGTAATTTCAAATATTTGAGTTTGATGAGATTTCTAAAGACAAGTGGGTGAATCGATTCAATTTTATTGTCCCTTAAGTCCAGTGTTGTTAAATTGCAAAGGTTATAAAATAGATCTTCTGGTAAAACTTTTAATTCACCACTCGTGATGTATAATTCGGAGAGATTAATTAACTCTCGGAAAGGTTTGTTGGAAAATAAAGTGAAGTTATAGTATTTGATTTTCAGTGAAGTCAGCGATGAAACATTGCGAAATGTTACATTTAGAAGTTCCGATGTTCTCACGTGTCGTATTTCGACAGATCGCAGAGACGACACGTTATTAAACGTGGCGCTTTCGAAGTTTCTCTTATGCCGGTTTGTTTCGTACAATATTTGGACTCGTTCGATTGCGTACCCGAAAATGAAGATTCTAAAGTCAATCTCCGACAGATAACAATCTGTAAATGTTATCTCTTGTACGTTTTTAACATTAAGGCATCGCATCAAACGAGAGTCAGTCGTTCGGTTGCCACAATTGAGCAGTAAGACTCGATCGAATATTTGAACAGAGGAAAAGTTCTTTGATTCGAGGCAGCTGTTTGCCGGTGACGGACAAGAAACGTTTCCCCAATGTTGCCAAAAGTCTTGACGAGAATTAACCGCTAGAAATAGGGATTGAAAAAAGAAAACCCACCTCATTTCGTCTAAGGACGGTTCTAATCCATTCGACACACGAATATGTGGTAAATATGTCGAAAAATAATCAACGAAAGTACAGAACTCTGGAATGGTAATTTACGAAGCGGCTATTATACATACTTCGTTGCCAGTGGTGGACTACACGATAAAAACTGACCTCGCCGATGTCGATTTTTACAGAAATATTACGCAAGTAATTTTCTCGTTTTTTCCTGGTGCAGTTCTCGCAAAAGTAAGTTATAACGTTAAACGAGTATTCTGGCTGGATGTTTCGTAAGAGTGGCCGCGAGTTTGTTAGTTTGCCTGGTTTAAAATAATTGTTATCGTAAATGAAGACAACTTTTTTGCCATATTTTCGTCAACGGGCAAAGATAGAAGAAACTTTATTATGTAGGAAATTTTTAAAGATAATTATTAAAGATAAATTAAATTGTTTTAATTCCTTCGTCTTGGAGATATTAATCTTTCGTTTTTTTCTATACATCGAATGTGTTTTATGCGACGCGAAGGAATGTTTCTGCGTGACGTCAGTTATATTTTAAAATAAGAATTTTCCTGGAAGGATGAAGGCGAGAAACCGGTTCGTTCGGCAGGTGCGACGTAATCTACACACCAGTTAATGACCGACTTTCGTAACTCCTCCCTCCTTCCAGCGTGGACGTCATTTACGGACGGTCCCTAGGCTAATTCTCCTTTGAAATTCCGAATTAATACAATGTTAGTTTTTCGACTCGAATCAAAAAATTTATTACGCAGATACGTTAGAGGAGATAAAAATTGTGGATTTGTTACAGGAAGATCTGGACGTAAAAGATGGAATTTTGTTATTAATTTAATTAAATTTAAATCAAAATGTTAAGCGATTATGAGATTTCAATCTAGATTGGAGTTACCGAAGAAGTCGATGCGGGAGGAAGATTGGCTTTAACCGTGGAGCGAGTAAATTTGCAATGTCGGAAATTACTTTTAAGTTATTTCTGATGGTTATTTAATGGTTATTTCGAGCCAGATGACTAATATAAGATCCAAATGAAGGATATTGCGCCGAATGTTAATAATGTTTCCTTAGGAAATGTTATGGACTGGCATATGGTAAGATTGGAAGGAATGGATTAAGTTTTTGTAAAGTTTTGGATTATAACCATCGATTTAACGTTAGAAGTATGCCGTATAAGCCGAAATGTTCTGATATTTGTATAATGGATAACCGACCTCCTTTGACAAAAAAAGTTAAGAAAATAGCGACAACCTTTGCCAAAGAAGAAAAAAAGAAAGGAGAACAGATTAAATATACGAGTATAAACTGTTGGTCTAAGAGGGACTCCTCTAAGCCGGTTAAAATTATACTTGTCAAACAGAATTCGTAAAAATTGGACAAATTATCTGTAGCTCTTTCGGGCCAAATAAGGGCGTTCCTCGAGGTTCGTCTGTTTGAGAAATAAATAAAAATAAAAATAAACTATGGCAATGCAGTTAAGGTGAACGATAAAGTGTTCACTCGTAATACTTCCTAGAAGAGGATGGAAATGTGAGGCGGATCACGACCGCGTTCCAATGTTAGAATAATGTCTCGAACTGTAAAAGAACTTTGAATAAATCTTATATATTTTGGCAGTTTATGTCCTCTTTTCGGGTTGTCGTTCTATCGGAAATTTGGTGGGATAGTAAATCCGCTATCGAGGACTACCACCATCGTGAAGATTTTGTGATTATTGAGGAAGCCAGTTACCGCCAGATTAATAGCAAGATAATGCACCTAGTGGATGGTGTCGGTTATCCGGAATATCGCGGAATCTGATAGCAAATGTGCAAAGTTAACCGATTTTAAGTTTTTTTGAGAATTTCGACAAACCGATTACGAATGGAAAGGGTCCATTTGCTTCTAAAGGCTGTTATTTTTATGCGAGTTCTATATGTAGTTCAGTTATCGATTTGGCTCTAATAGATTCGGTGTATGTCGCTGATTTCGAGTATCGCAGTTTTGGATGAAGTATTTAGTAGCCATTTTCCCATCAGGTTGAGTTTAAACTGTAATTTGGAAGACATTTACTAAGATAGCAGGGAAGCCAAGATTAGTAGGTTCCGGGTTATTTTGGAAGGGTAATTGATATCTAGTGGTAAATCAAAAATGTAACGAGTTAATGTCAAGAATTCGGGGCTATTCGGAGTCGACAGTTGATTTTTTGATCTGGTTAGTAAGAGATATTTTTGCTGATTGGAATAAGAAATCTCGAGGTTTTCATAAATTTTATTGGGTTCGTCTGGAATGTACTGTACAATAAGTATTTTAAGTAGAAATGGTGCATCGAATGCGACGAGACGGGTAACGTTTGGAGATCGGATTGCGGCAGCTAACTTTGTTAAGGAAAGGAACGTCTCTGGTAATTGATACAGGGCAAAGAATAAATTATATCTGCAGAAATTAAATAAAGATTTGACTTCTAGAGACAGTATGCGATTTTGGAAGTGCGTTAATTTTTTTCTCAGGGCCAAGCGTGTGAACCTTCCAGATCTGGATCTGGTAGAACATTTTGTGAAAGTATTTGGCAGGGAATGTTATAAGCCAGATCTTTTGTTTTATAATTTGTGTTATAATTGTGTGAGAATAAGGGCGAGGGGACAAAGCCCTCTAATCGTCGAGCCCACTTTGTCTTTGGGATGGCTTTTTATCGAGTGGCGAGGGAGGTGAGAAATTCGGCAGGCGTCCTTTCAAAGACGGGAGACGGGTTTACAAAATAACAAAACATTTATTGAAGAACTAATCTTGATTACAGGAGTGCGATAGTAATTTTAAGGTCTAATGCGGTTAAATATGAGCTAAATATACAAAGGGGCAGCTCTTAACAGTTCTAGCGGCTAAGCCTATTCTCGGAGAGAGCGTTCACAAAGCTCGGATAACAATACCTCTATGAGGAAATGAATGGTACGCGTCGAATGGTTGGTAGGAATCGTAGTCGTTGCGGGAACTGTAGTATGGAGATAAGTATGGAAGTTCGAACCTGTGGTCTGTCTTTTCCTTTCGATTGTCGCGTCCGGTGTATGGAGACAATATGCACGCATTAACAAGTATAACTTCCTTTCGATCGCCCCGAGCTTCCGGGGGCTCGAGCTTTTATACGGTTTTCGTGGGAATGGAGTCGCGTGATCGTCATCTGTTGACATTAACGGCGCATTCTCGCGTCGACTTTCCCAGCTAATTGTGAAAACAAACGGTGACACCCGATATAATTCTCACCAAAAGTGTTTTTTCTATCGGAGTTTACAATCTTTTTTTTCCGACAACTGCGTAAAAGTCGCGGATTTCACAATTGGCAAGATAATGTTTTGGGTGTTGAGTTTGTCTTTTTGGAAGTAGGGTCAGCCGCGTCATCGATGAAATACGGCACGCTCCAGGTAGGCATTTCTGTAGAATTTTATAACATTTAATTATTTAGCTTTTTCGCTTAATAATACAGGTATACCTCGAGTTACGTCGTTCTCGATTATACGTCGTTTGTCAAAAAAGTATATGAAAAAATAAAAATCAACTTTTTAGTTTTCCATTGTCGTAATATCACTAGAAAAGAGTAAAAAGCATATAAAATCATATTAAAATATGTACATTTACAGTAAATGTTAATACTGTATAATCATCACAAATCCTAGAGAACGAAACAAGCTTAAAATTGATTCTTATTAACCATATATTATTAAAAATTAATTTATGAATAAAATACAGAACTGGAAATGGTAATTTGTGATTTAGCCTGGTGACGCCTCTCCTGGAACGAATTACCGACGTAAGGTGAGGTATACCTGTATCTACAATTCGAAAGGCATTCTAACAGATTGGCGTGGAAGGAAAATTATTCCAATACATAAGAAAAGTTCTAGGAATCGTCCAGAGTAGGGTTTCTCGTTTCCCGGTCTTTTGTTCCCGATGTGTCTGAACAAATTTTATGTCCGTCTTCGGCATTCGGATAAGGACGTTCAAACATATGTGGTTAGGTTACAAGCCCTCGCGGCGGAAATAGAAATAAAGCCAGGAGTAGATGCCTCTGAAACTGCTATTATCCAACGCATACAAACGAAGGAGTTGGACGAACGATTAAAGATTCAGTTTTTGAACGGGATCGGCTTAAAAATAAGGCAACGACTAATGTCCCGAGAACCGACGACTTTTGACCAGGCATTAAAGACTATAAGTAAAGAAACGATTGAAGGTCTAACGACACATCCTCGCGGGAACATACGAACTATTCAAATACGGGAACCACGCGGATCATTCAAATACAGCGACCACGGAACATTCAAATACAGCGACCACGGGAATCCTCCAAACATAAAAGGTTCACCGACCCCTCAGAAGACAATCTAGAAAAGTTATTGACCCCACATTGGAAAGAAGACCGAAACTGGCGAGTGAAAAGACGTCGGAATTTCAACTCAAATGAACGGATCCAACAAATTCGCCAATCGGACTCCTCCTCGGAGGATGAGGACGAGTGGAAAGATCATTCGAACAGCGAGGATTCGAGCGAAGCGGAAGCCCATCATTTTAGGGTATGTTAATAATGTACCGGTCAAATTTGTCGTAAATCCTAACGTAAACGACACGCCGCTATCTAAGGAGATAGCAAATAGAATTAAGAGCAAAGCTCCAGTCAAATTCGAATCAAGAGGGAAGATAAAGAGTTCGAAAGGTGAATCAATCCAAACAATCGGTCTGGCAATTTCTACCGTCAAATTAAGGGGACACAAATTCCTCGTGTCGTGTCAAATAGTAAGGCGCAAAGTCGCATTACCCCGTGAAGGCATAATCGGAAAGGACCTTCTGGAGCAAGAAAATTTCATGCTCGACGGTGATAAGCAGCGAATTCTTTTGCCTAACGGCAAAGTAATTCACTTTTGTGAATGGAAAAAACCCAAGAAGACAACAGGTAAAAAAAATCGACCGACCGATCAGAAGAAACATCGTTACTCCGCTTCACGCGATCAACTCCTGGAATCGACAGGCAACAATTTCCAGCCCGATTCGAACAGAAGCCGAATATGTTTCGAATAATACGCTCGACGCCCCTTTATCCAATAGAAGGAATGTCCGAGGAAATACTATCAAACCAGAAAGCGGAAGAACTAAGGTTGAGACCGGAAAAGTCAAGTCGGGAAGATCTACCCGGTAACACCAAAAGATCGGAACCAGAAACTAATCCAGAGGGAGAAATTCTACCAAGACTATTGAGTTTTACGCAATTACTTCGACTTTTAATGGTCATTTTTGGTCTCGTCGAAAGACCTAGCCAGTCTATAGTAGACAACCCAGCGCGAACAGTAGCCGTAACCGAACCGAACCCGCAACGACGACAAAGTTACGTCCCACTTCCGAGCCATCCCGGATTCCGATGCTGCAAATTAAGCACCATTCCTTAGGGACTTGCCGCGAATCAAAAGTTTGGCCAACGAAATTAGAAAAGAAGCAATGCACTAGCATAGTCTTAGCTTCACGCTATTATCATTTTTTTCAGAGAGTACAGTATTTAGTTATAACAATTTCTGTAACACAGACCTCTATTATTGTGACTCGAGACTCGTGTCGGAGTGAATCGACACGGTGGATGAACGAACTTTACACACTAGGACCGTCAACGCTGCGAGTCCGGCATCCAGTGAGGACAATTCCGCGGAAGACAGCCGCATCGAGTTACGACCGACGTTACGACAAGGTCAACGAACGAACGGTTGGCATAGCAACCGTTAACCAACGTACGACACCTCCGCTGCTAAGAACTGTGACAGTAGGTCAACAAACCTCTTCAAGGACATTTTCGGATGCGCTATCGACACCAAAAACGCGGTTTTAGATATTATTGCAGCAACTCATGGCTGGATTTCATTCTCTTATTTACTGACTTTACGGATTCTTTTTCTGTCTCAATTCTCTAAATCTCTTCGGGTTGTTCATCACTCGTGCACTAATCGTGATCTAAATCACTGAAATCTCCAGAAAATCTTTTAATAATAGACTATCTTCGTCTTTATTATCTTCCGCTTTCTGACCGATCTCATAAAGTCGTTCATCATCACGCATTACCTCTTTGTTTTGAGCGTAGGAATTGTTATATATAACTAACTGGTAACTGAGGTCAAACGGCTAGAAACGCTGTACTCGCCGGTTTATATTAGATTGCTAATAAAACACAGGAAATTACTGACAGGTGTGTTAGTCTCACAAAGGTATATTGCAGATTCTGCGAAGGGTGCACTGTCGGCAGCCAGGGTTTTCTGTAAAGCGTGGTACACGCTCAGTAAGTACCAAATAAAAATCGGATGAAATTGGTAAATACATACAAGATTCACAACAATAACGTTTGTGAATCTTGTCATTAAAAACGCTGGGTGTAACAGTTACTGCTACGGGTAATTTATGAATCCTGGCGAACCCGGGTATAACAAAATAGTCACGTTCTCGCAGTCGTTCAGTATTTATTACAACAAGAGTAACTTCATATTTTTTGTAAATTTATACCGCATTGTGCACCTCGTAGTGTAAGATGTCGGCGACAAGAAACAGCGGGACGTCGCCCGGAAGAAGGCGAAGAACGGAACGAGTGACGACAGAGTTCGACGAATGGCAACATCCGGAGAAGGAAGAAGAGAAAAGAATAGAATAAATGAAGGTCACCGTAAAGGACTTAGATCTGGCTCGGGTCAGATTCATCATCGAAAGTTATTTATTGCTATAAGAACGTCAGTTTCGCTGAATTAGAGAATATTACTTCCACTTCATTCTTTTATCTGTATACAAAGTATTGACTAATTACTGAATTTCATTGATAGTTTTGTGTCTATTTTACGGCTTTATTAACTAATTATTACAGACTTTATGACGTGGTTCGTAATCGCAATTTCGTACAGTATATTTGAAGTATACAAAATTGATTTCATAGAAACAATTACCGAATAATAATAATTTATTAGAACTTATTAACTAAAGCGACGAAACTCGAAGCCTTTGAATTGTCACATTACAGAATTTGTCAGATTTAAACATTGTAATAATCCGTTTCGTCTTTCATACTTTCTGAACATTTTCTTTTCCGCGACAATAAACAATGGCAATAGCAATAACCACACCTAACAACACTAGCGAAGTAAGAACAGCCACTGCGATTTTCCATTCAAAAACACTATTAACTTCGTCCGAACAAACCCATTTTATACAAGTAAAATTTAATGACGACGTCAAATTATTTCCTACAATTTCTATACATCGATCGTTCGATCGCGTAACGTTTTTCCATGTCAAACAATACACATCTGACAAATCCTTTACGTAATTATTACTCAAATCGACAATCGTCGCATTGGGGAGGAGAACTTCGGGAATTCCGTCGATTTCCTTTCCGGAACAATTCACCACCACGTGATTAAGTTCTACGAAACATTGACAATCTATTGGACAATAATTTCCTATAATTACAAAAGATGTATTATCCAGCAAATTTCTTGCTTCTCCGAAACATTTCGTGTCCTTTATATTTGGAAATATTCGTTTTGCCACTTCTGTATTTGACTTAAGGGCAAAAACGAACTGTTGCAGTTGGTGGTCGCAAGTAATTTCGTTATTACTTAAATAATAAGACGGCATTTGAAATCCATATTTCCACTCATCCATGTAAATTGTTCTGATTTTACAATTAGACAGATCAATTTTCACGCGATTTGGTGTGTAAATTGGCAATTTGACGGTTTCGAAACGATTATTTGAGAAATCGACGTAAGTCAAGTTGTATTCTGTCCAATTTATCACCGGCCATTGTGTCAAACCGACATTCTTTAAACGGAGAGTACGCAGATGCTTGCAGCTGCCAAAAGGTCGCTTACCAATAGTGTTCGTTAAATTGTTGTTAGATAGATCAAGATGCGTTAAATTAGTCAATGGGAGAAAGATGTTTTCGTGTAGAAATGTCAGGCGATTTGATGATAATTTGAGAGTCCGCAATGACGACAAATTCAGAAAAACATCTTCGGGAAGATTTTCTAACCTGTTTGTTCGTAAGTTCAACGATCGAAGTTCGGAAAGTCCGTGAAAAATTTTTGCCGGAAGTGTAGATATTTTATTAAACGAACAGGAAAACTGTGTCAAGAGTTTATTATTTCTCAGAAGATTTGGCGGGAGCTGTTCAATATTGTTAAGATCTAAATCGACGTATTTCAAATTAATCAAGTCAGAAAATACATCTTCTTCCAGCGAATAAATAGAACAATAATGCGCATTAATTTCAGTCAAGTTGTGCAGTTCTTTAAAAAATCCGGACGGAATTTGTGATAATCCATGATTTATATAAATATGAAATGTCCTTAAATTAAAAAGACCTTTTAACGTCTCACCTGGTAAATTCTGTATCCGATTTAATGACAAATCCAAATCTTCCAATCGAGTGAGATTTCTAAAGACGAGTGGATGAATCGATTGAATTTTGTTGCTACTTAAGTCCAGTTTTGTTAAATTGTAAAGGTTATAAAATAGATCTTCGGGTAAAACTCTTAACTTGCCATGCCTGATGTATAATTCGGAAAGATTAATTAACTCTCGGAAAGGTTTGTTGGGAAATAAGGAGAAGTTATAGTATTCGATTGTCAATGAAGTCAGCGACGGAACATTGCGAAATGTTAAATTTAGAATTTCCGACGTCTTTACGTCTCGTATTTCGACAGATCGCAGAGAGGACATGTTATTAAACGAGGCGCTCTCGAAATTTCTTTTCTTCACGAATGGGAACCGTATTTTGACGTGTTCGATTTCGTACCGGAAAGTGAACATTCCAAAATCAATCCCAGACGTATAACAATCCATAAATTGTATCCTTTGTACATTTTTAACATCCAAACATCGCATCAAACGGGAGTCGATCCGTTCCTCGCCGCACTCGATGAATAAGGATTGATTAAATATTTGAACAGAGGGAAGGTGCTTCGATTCGTGACAACTGTTTGCCCACGACGGACAAGAAACATTTTCCCAATGTTTACAAAAGTCTTGACAAGAAATAATCGCTAGAAATAAGAATTGAAAAAAGAAAACCAACCTCATTTCGTTTAAGAACGGTTCTAATCCCTTTCTCACACGAATCAGAAGTAAATCTGTCGGAAATTAGCCAACAAAAATACAGAACTCAGAAATCGTAATTTACGAAGCAGCTATTATAGATACTTCGTTGCCAGTGTTTGACAACACGATAAAAACTGACGTTGGCGATTTCGATTTCTAACAGAAATATTACGCAAACAATTGTTAATTTCCTTTTATTCCCTCGCGCAGTTCTCGCAAAAATATGAAGTTAACGTCAAATGAGAATCCCGGTTGGATATTTCGTAAGTATTGCTAGGAGTTTGCTTCGTTTAAGTTAATTATTATTGTAAATAAAACTTCGTAGGACTTCTACCATATTTATCTTTTGCCGTATTTACATTCGAAATTACGTCATCGTACGAAATGGCAATTTGTCAAATTACGTCGATGGCCATACGTTACGACACGAGAAAAGAAAGAGACTAGCGGAAGGATCGAGGCGAGAAACCGTTCGTTTTCATTGCGACGTAATCTAAACGCCAGTTAAGGAACGATAATATTTTTACTGTTTAAAATCGAAATTTTTATGTGAGGGTTCAGCCGTGGATAGAGAGTGTGGGATAACCTCTCTACTACTTATTCGCAATGGACTTCGTGCCATCGACTAAAGAACCAGAAAACGAAGACGCCGAATGTATCTTCTGTAACGGAAAATTCTCCGAAGATGAACGAGGGAAAATTTGGATTCAAAGCTTCAGCCGTTCTCTGTGGGTTCACCTTGATTGTACCGGAGCGGAGAAAGAAAATAATATCTGTGACTTTTGTAAATAGACTCGCAGCAGGAATCACACGCGCATAATCTTAGAAAATATGGTTTTTATAGTTAAGAATAATTAGTTTTTCAATGGTTTAAACCACCTATTTTATATTACCCTTTATTTGTGTTTTTTTAATACATTTTTTAAAACAACCAAATAAATAGTATTGTTTTTTACAAGTGACAATTTATTACAATCAGTTATAGTGTGTACTCGTGATGATTTTGGAATTTTTAGTTCGATTTTGGGATGATTATGTGATATTTCTAGGGATTTTTAGTTCGAAACCCCACTCCTGCTACACCAATTTGTGAGCCACCGGGGAGGTTCCTCTTCTTCCGGCCACAGGTCGGTGACCTACTTTCTTGTCAAGGATGGCGTTTCGTTCAGTTACGCGTTACGCGAGTGGAGGAGAGTCGGAGTTTATTTTACTAGCTAACTAAATAAAAATTTTACAAAACTTCATAGACTTCGCGGATGAGAGAGAGAGTTTACAATAACAAGCGCTCATACCTCTTTGCATATACTAGTGGGATATTTCCCCGTAATGTCGTCCTTTATGGATTCTGATCGGTGACACAAGTATAGGTCGGCGACGAAAGTGTAGGTCTACGATGGGAGTGTAGGGCGGCGATGGAGAAGACGATGTCTGACTTCGATGTTCGGCGATTCNAATAATCGCAATAAATATTTTATATTTCGTCATAATATGATTGCATTTTCTCGAATTGAAAAAATTTCCAATCGAACGAATATGAAGCGAATACATTTTATATTTATTTCACATTCAATGATAAAATTTTAATTATAATAATTTAACTGGAGTCGGACAGAAACAGTCTTTTGTGTCGCAAAACACAATTGATTAACACCATTCAGAAACATCTTAGAGAAAGAAAACAGGTAACATTATATTTACAATATCAATTTGTTTAAACGAATAATTCTTATGAAATAAATGTCCAATACAAATTTTTCGTTCGTAAAAATTTATTTAACGTTAATCCGATATTGCTCCTTCTGATGCAGCGGAAATAAACGAGGAAATTAAACACTACATACGTCATATTTCCCCAGTAAATTGCGAATGACAATCGCAATTCCAAGTGTTGCTAGATAAGTATAGTGTAAATTCCGTAGAAACGTCGATCAGGTTTATTAGTACGGAAGGTAATTGGGTTAGCTGGTTTCCGTCTAACGTCAGGTATTTGAGGTTTGGCAAAATAACATAATCCGAAATGTTACTTATTGAATTATTACTCAGACGCAGATGAGAGACGTTTTTCCACGTCACACAATCGCCATCTGACAAATCTTTTATATGATTATTACTCAAATCGACAATCGTGGCATTCGGGACGAGAACTTTGGGAATTCGGTCGATTCCCTTTCCGGAACAATTGACCATCACGTGATTATCTTGTGCAGAACAATCGCAATTCATCGGACAATAATTTCCTATGACTACGAGAGATGTATTATCCAGCAAATTTCTTTCTTCTCCGAAACATTTCGTCTTCTCTATATTTGGAAACATTCTCTTTGCCACTTCCATATTTGACTTAAAGACGGAAACGAATTGCTGCAGTTCGTGATCGCAAGTAATTTCATTATTACTTAAATCATAACTAGGCATTTGAAATCCATATTGCCTGTCATCGATGTAAATTGTTCTGATTTTACAATTAGACAAATCCATTTGCATAGGATTTGGTGTGTAAATTGGCAATTTGACTGTTTGGAAACGATTATTTGAGAAATCGACTTCAGTCAAGTTATATTCTGACCAATTTATCACCGGCCATTCTGTCAAACCGACATTCTTTAAACGGAGATAATTTAGATGCTTGCTGCTGCCAAAAGGACGTTCACCCATAATTTTAGTTAAATTGTTATAAGATAAATCGAGACGCGTTAAATTAGTCAATGGAAGGAAGATGTTTTCGGGTAAAAATGTCAGGCGATTTATTGATAACTGAAGAATCTGCAATGACGACAAATTCAGAAAAACATCTTCCGGAAGATTTTCTAACCGGTTTCCCCACAACTCTAAGGCCAGGAACACACATGCGTAAAATTCGGCGTAAAATCTAGCATAAAACAGAAAACGTAAAAATTTTTCTGAAATTTTGGCTGAAACAAAACTGAAAATAGAGTAGAGCATGTCTCTACTTTTTACGCACATAGTATTGTTTTTTACAAGTGACAATTTATTACAATCAGTTATAGTATGTACTCGCGATGATTTTGGAATTTTTATTCAAAAACCAGTAAATTTATTTTTAGAAATGTAAATGGTATTCCATAATACCCTCCTCTCCTCTATATATCAACTCGCCGACTATTGCCAACTCTCTCTCGTGCGGTTAGGGACCCGCGATAATAATAATAATATCTACTTTGTAGAGATGTAAGGAATTAATCACAAAAAGCCAAATAAGGAATCAATTAGGTAATTATATTAAGGAAATACTTATAATTACGATCGATAATTAACAAGCGATAACGGTTTAATTAATGAGCTAAATACAACAACGGTTACACTAAAATTACAGCAGTAAGTCTATATACGAGCACGATCATCATCTTCGTCCAATGCTACATTTAAGAAATAAACTATATCAAAATCTAAATACTTATACGCTAATTGACCGAGAGAGAGTTTACATCGACCTATAATACCTCTCGTTGAACGGACCAACGTCTTCTCGTATAGTCGAGTCGGCTTCGGGGTAGTAGTTAGGGGAGTTGACCGGAGTGACGAGACGAGAAGTTTGACCGACGGAGCTTTGATCAGCTGTTTTCGGGAGGAATGTCCGCTCCGAACCTCGGATCTCCGTCTCTTTTCTTTCGTAAACCCTCTCCAATTGGGGGCTGTAACTCTCTCGTCAGACGAAAAACTAATTCTGAAGCTGTGTCCTATACGCTAGTATTAAGATTCGCGTCTCGATTAAATGCCTTAAATATTATAAATGGTCGGAGTTTCATTCGCACAGGAAATCAATGCTATGCTTTTAATTATTTTTTTTCTGTCTTTTTTACGTAACAAAAGACGGTACTTTTATTTTCCCTTAAGTTTGAGAAAAAAATAAAAATAATCTGCAAGAAATATTTTATATTTCGTCATAATACTGACGTCATAATATATCGTGTTTTTAATCAGTCGCGAGCAAGTAGTAACAGTATCAAATTCGTAATTACGCGTTTTCGCTATTGCGTATCTTTCGTCGGCTATTTTTGCGGCTGTTCGTCTCGACTGAGTTAGAAGTGACTTCGGACGAGATGAGGTTTGTTATCGTTTTTCAATTGCTATTTTTAGCGGTAAATTCTTGTCGACAGTTTTGGCAACATTGGGGGACCTTTCCTTGTCCCTCATGGATGGAGAAATGCTACAAATCAAAGAACTTTTCCTCCTTTGAAATATACGATCGATCCTTATCCATAAAGTGCGGCCAGGAAAGGATCGACTCTCGTTTGATGCGATGTTTGGATGTTAGAAATGTACGAGAGTTATTTTTTAGAGATTGTTATCTGTCTGGGATTGACTTTGGAATCTTCACTTTCGGATATGAAATCGAACGAGTCCAGATATTTTGCGAAAGACGCAAGCAGGAAAGAATGTTCGAGAGCGCCTCGTTTAATAACATGTCCTCTCTGCGATCTGTCGTAATACGATACATCAGAACGTCGGAAATTCTAAACTTAACATTTCGCAATGTTCCATCGCTGACTTTATTGAGAATTGACGGCTATAACTTCACTTTATTTCCGAAAGAACCTTTCCGAGAGTTAATTAATCTTTCCGAATTATACATCACGCAAGGAAAGTTAAGACTTTTACCCGAAGATCTATTTTATAATCTTCACAGTTTGACAAAACTTGATTTAGGCCTACGTGGCAATAAACTTGAATCGATTCATCCACTCGTCTTTAGAAACCTCACTCGATTGGAATTTTTATATTTAGGTTTCAATCGGATAAAGGATTTACCCAGTGACATGTTAAAAGGTCTTTTTAATTTAACGTTTTTTTCTATTGAGGGAAACCGTGAATTATCAGTAATTCCTTCCGGATTCTTTAAAAAACTGCACAATTTGACTATATTTTTTGCATCGAGTTGTTCGATTTCTTCACTCGCAGAAGACGTATTTTCTGACTTAATTAATTTGAAAATCGTCGATTTAGATTCCAACCAAATTGAACATCTCCCTCCAAATCTTCTGAGAAATAACAAACGACTGACACAGTTTTCTTGTTCGAGCAATAAAATATCGACACTTCCTACAGAAATATTTCACGGACTTTCTGAACTTCGATGGTTATCGTTGCGGGGAAATCTGTTAGAAAATCTTCCCGAAGATGTTTTTTCTGAATTTATCGTCATTGCAAGAACTCAGTTTATCAAGAAATCGCCTAACAGTTTTACCCGAAAATATCTTCTTCCCTTTGACTAATTTAACATATCTCGATCTATCTGATAACAATTTAACTAAAATTATCGGTGCGCGTCCTTTCGGCAGCAGCAAAAATTTAACTCATGTCCGTTTAAATAAGGCAGGTTTGACACAATGGCCGGTGTTAGATTGGACACAATACGACTTGACTGAAGTCGATTTCTCAAATAATCATTTTGAAACCGTCAAATTGCCAATTTACACAACAAATCGCGTGAAAATTGATCTGTCTAACTGTAAAATCAGAACAATTTACATCGATGACAAACAATATGGATTTCGAATGCCGATTTATTATTTAAGTAATAATGAAATTACATGTAACTACAAACTGCAGCAATTCGTTTTTGCCCTTAAGTCAAATATAGAAGTGGCAAAGAAAATGTTTCCAGATATAGAGAAGACGAAATGTTACGGGAAAAAAAAAATTTGCTGGATAATACATCTCTCGTAGTCATAAGAAATTATTGTCCGATGAATTGCGAATGTTTTACCGAAGAAAATCACGTGATGGTCAATTGTTCCGGAAAGGGAATCGAAAGAATCCCCAACGTTCTCGTCCCGAATGCGGAGATTGTCGATTTGAGTAATAATTACATAAAAGAGTTGTCGGATGTCGATAGTGTGACGTGGAGAAACGTCACACATCTGCGTCTGAGTAATAATTTAATAAGTATTATTTGGGATTGTGTTCTTTTGCCAAACCTCAAATCTCTGTGGTTGGACGAAAACCGGTTAACCGAATTGTCTTACGGATTAATGAACTTGATCGACGTTTCTACGGAATTCCAGATTTACTTGTCCAGAAATAATTGGAATTGCCATTGCCATTCGCTTTTTACTAAGGACTGGTTGCTTAGAAACCGACAGAAAATTGCAGATTTCTCCAATATTTACTGCATAAGAAATTCGTCTTCTGTGTCTTTCACCGATATAATTCAAATGAAGAATGCACAGAAATTGCAGAAATAAATTTGACATCTTCAGTAAATGATTCTTCTTCGAACGAATATTGATTGGATGAAGTTAGTTCTGTTTTTGGATAGAAAATCGCAGTGGCCGTTCTTACTTCGCTATTAAAGAGGTTGAGGCAGACGTTTTAAACGTGTAAACGTGTAGGACGGACGTTCGGCGCCGCTTTCCCGTAAGCCTAGAAGTTTGACGATGGTGTTTGGAATGTCGAGCGTGATTCCACCGATTATCCAAACACCATTGTCAAACTTTTACGCTTACGGGAAAGCGGCGCCGAACGTCCGTCCTACACGTTTACACGTTTAAAACGTCTGCCTCAACTTCTCTATTGTTATTCGGTAGGATTGTGTTTCCTTACTCTGTTTATTGTGGCAAAAAAGGAAATGTCCACAAAGTGCCAAAGCCTAAGGAAGAACAAATGATTTATTACAATATTTACGCCTGAAAAATTGTGTAATTCGGATAATTAAAACGTCCCGTGTTCGATGGCTTGAATGAATAATTGCTCATAAATTGTTATTATTTTTCATTTGCTTCTATTGAAATTAAGTTTGTATACTTTTTTGTCATTTTTATCACAAATTATATAAAATGTATAATTATTGCACAATAAAGCAGTAAATTAAGCATAAATAAATGTCGGAGTTCAATAATTAAACGATACTTTCTGTACGGAAAGTTTTTAAACGAAAATAACGTTTGATGACGCCATCCGTTATGGAATGTTATTTTAAAAATTTTTATATTTTGGACTATAATAAAATAGCAAAAAGCATAATTTTGAGGGTAGGAACGAGTTTTATAAAAAATTGTAAATGCTAATAAAGAGTAAAAACTGGAGATACATATCACCCCTTTATCTTGCCACCCTTCGACTTTTAATTATAGCATTCTAATAAATGGACAAAACTTTTCAAAATTTCAGAAACCTTCGACAAAACGTACGGGGGTTATTAAGCTTCGAAGGCGGTGAATAATACCGTGCCCCATACACACACACTGACATCCATACATACAGGTATTACTTCTCCCCGACTTTTGTTGCATTTCTCGACGTTTCGAAGTTTTCTGAGCCCGAAAATGTAAAAATTTGGGGCCAAGTTATTTTTCCCGAATCGTCATTATTTCCCTCCGTTATCGATAAAACAACCGGAAAGTAATAAATAAACACTGTTAAAGGATCGGAATTTCTTACGTAAATGAATGATTTTCGAAAACTTGAGAGTATTTGAAATCGCGTTTAAAAAGTTTAAACTGTTTTATTTTAATATTTTGTTAAATCTCCTTTATTACGAATTACAGATTTTATTCAGCTGCAATTTGAAAAATTTGTAGACTCGTCCGTCCGTCCGACCTTCCTTAATCTCGAGCGAGGAGTTACAAAGCGGACGAAAGTCGAGTGCAGATATAAAAACTTCGGGCCACGATTAACTATATAAAAAGGCCCGATGCAAACCGGAAGTCGAGTTACTTCGATTCAAATATTTTCTGCTTCGAAAAGGGTTAAGTTATATAAATAATCGGCGCGAATCTATTGTTAAATGAAAAGTAATGAACGAGACCGAGTCACTATTAATTTGAAACGGAGAGCGTATATTTTAAATTAAAGCTCGTAGCCCGGCATTGTGACGTGTCTAAATAATTCTGATTAACGTAGTATCAATAAATGATTTTCGTTGTTCTAGTCTAATTTCAAAGCAAATTTTGGTACATTTCTCTTTTAAATTTGTTTTATTATTCGGGTTAAATTCTTGCCATCGTTATATTTTCCAATATTTCCTCGTGGCATCGATGGAAGATCGTTCGCGAGGTGACGACGCAATCTTTCAATAAGATGCAGTTTAAAGTCACACGTTCAAAGATGTCAAAAAATGAATTACATCTTAAAATATAACGCTGTCGGACTGACCCGGAAACACTACAATGACGGTGAGAATCTAACCCAAAAAATATAACAGATTTAAAAGAAAAATGTAAGAAATTTGGTCTGAAATTAGACTACAACCACGAAAATCACTTATTAATTCAATAGTACGTTAAAAAGAGTTATCTATTGTGAGGCGGTCACAATGTCGGGCTTCAATTTTAACCATATTTCTAGTAATTTTTAATTTAAAATATATCTCTCCACCCGAAATTAGTAATGGCTCGGCCACGTATTTCACACTTTTCATTTAACAATAGAGTTGTGCCGATCATCTATATCAGGAGTGGCCAACTATTGTGTACGTAAGATTTACTTTTCAACTTGAAAATGTGTCGCGATCGACTGGTTGTCGTGGGCGTAGTCTAAGTGGCGAAGGAGAGGTGTGAAATGCATACTATGTTTACATAGGTAAGAAAAGCCACAATTTAATTTAAAACAGGAAGAAAAGGTACTTATATTTTAAACAGAAGAAAAATTGAAAATCAACGTTGTCACTTTCGGGGACCACCACTTCACCCTTCCTCTGTCTACCGTGTCTCGATCTACTCTCTCTGTCCCTCTTCCCGGCCTTCTTTTTTTCGGTTTTACGACCCATTGTCTACATTTCTTATTCTCCCTTTACAACTGTATGCAAATGGATTACAAAAGGACCGACAAAACTGCATTTGAGGGAGGACGCGGAGGTCCGATATCGCCGCAGTTGCGTTTGCGCGTTACGTTCGGTTACGAGTGTAACGTATTAAGTCGAGACATCGCGATCGACTCGTTGGCCACCCCTGATTTATATAACCCCTTTCGTGGCAGAAAGTATTACAATTGAAGTAACGTGACTTTCGGTTTCCGTCGAACCTTCCTATATCGGACCTACTGCCACTAAACTTTTCATATCTGCTATCGGCTTTCATCCGTTTAACTCCTTTCTCCAGACAGATAACAGACGAACGACGACTGTGGGAATTTATCGATCTACAAATTTGCAGCCCAATAAAATCTAAAATTCATAATAAAGGAGATTTATTATGAATTGCGTAAACACCACATTCAAATACATTAATTAGAACAAATCACAAACATTTCCTATACGACGGGTGTGGAAAGAAAGTCCTGTTTTTGCTCACGAAGCAGAAACACAAAAATAAATACAAAGTACTTTGTTCCTTACCCTCTTACTGTAACCGAGCGGTTCGTGGATTCTGATTTCTCCGGACGTACCCCTAAAATTTTCGCTTTTATTTTATTATTTCGCCAATGTCTGAGAAGGAATTCGACCTCGTCGAGAGCCAAGAGCCGGGTCCCAGTTTAGTTACTCCTCACTAAGTAACTACCTTGTTAGCTCCGGTTGTCGTCCGAAATCCTAGCCAATCCGACGCCTAATTTGGAATATTTCTGCGGGGTTTTTACTTTTATTTTTGTCTTACTCTTTATTTCTTACTATCCCGGTTGTTATAACAGAGGAAAAGTTTGGCGATCGAGAAAAATGGCTCCGCGCCGGATTTTTATATTTTTTTCAGCTTGGGGGACCTCGAAACGTCGAGAAATGCAACAAATTCGGGGAGGGGGTAAATTCTGTATGTATGATTGTGTGGACACGTTACTGTGTGGAGTGTGTGTGGGTCTGTGTGTGCCATAATTTTATTCACTGTATTTGCAGCTTTATAGCTCTTGTGTTTTTTGTCGAATGTTTCTGATATTTTGTAAAATTTTGTTCATTTATTAGGGAAAATGATGCTATTAAATGTTGGTAGTAAAAGGACGACGGGGTAGAAAAATAAAGGGATCATACGCATCTTAAGTAGGGTCATACTTGACGATTTTACTCCTTATTTGCATTTACAATTTTTTTTATAAAACTCATCCCTAACCTCAAAATTAAGCTTTTTGCCATTTTATAATAGTTAAAAATATAAAACTTTTTAAAATAACATATTATAACGGATGGCACCACCGAATGTTGCCGGAAAAGTTAAGCAACTCGTTGCTGCATTTTTTATTTTATTCGATTGACGGATTCGTCAACATTGACCATCCATCGGCTGTTCCAACAAAATATCCGTTCAGCCCAGTCAACTCCGTCCATTTTTCCCTATTGTGCCACTTCTAATCTTTACCCAGATTTGTCCAATTCTTTCCGCCTGCCTCTAGGTCTTGTTCTTGTTTATTATAACGATCGATGCTTCGCTCGAAGAAATTGGAAGTAGCCAGGAAACAGCTACATTTGAGGAAGACGTTCTTAAATGCTCTCGCGTGAAGTTGCAAAGTTAGGTAAACGAACTAACTGTATTTCTAGAAAACACGGACTTAAAATTAAAAATGAGAAAAGTGAAATCGTGGACACGTGAAGGGAAGCGGATATACAAAGAACAACCAAAGAAAATGAAACCATTTTAAAACGGGTGGAATATTTTAAAAGTACACGGAAGAAACGGGGCAAAGGAACAAGAAATAACAAGAATAATAAGACAAATCCAGATATTTTATCGAAGTGCATCAGGCCTTTTATGAAGTAACCAAGTCGCGTTAAAATGTAATAGACTTTTATACGAGGTCTATTTTGTGCCGTATTATCATTTGCTTCGGAGACACGGACATTAAACAAATAAGAAAAATTTAGAATTCAAACAATGGAAATGAAATTCCTGAAGTCAATATAATGCCACAGAAAACTATAAAGCCGTCAGCGATCCTTTGTAGAAATATCGTTTAATTGTCAATGCTTAATTTCTGATGCTTAATTAACTGCTTTATTATACAGTAATTATACATTTTACAATATAATTCGTAATAAAATTGGACAAAAAGTATACAAAATAATTTCGATAGAAGCAAACAAAAAATAATAGCAATTTATGAGCAATTACAGTAGAACCTCCATTATCCGGACCTCCATTATCCGGATTTTCGATTATCCGGATTGTTCAAAATAAACAAAAATTTTACGAATTTGCCGATTTGCACTTGGCAAATTACGATACTGTTTATGTACGTNGTATACAAAATAATTTCGATAGAAGCAAACAAAAAATAATAGCAATTTATGAGCAATTATTCATCAAAGCGATGGAACTCGGGGCATTTTAATTATCCGAATTACAGAATTTGTCAGGTGTGAACATTATAATAAATCACTTCTTCTTCCTTGGGCTTTGCCACTTCGTCGACGTTTCGTTTTTTGCGACAATAAACAAAGTAAGCAAGAATAATCCAACTGAATAACAGTAGAAAAGCAAGAACGGCCACTGCGATTTTCCATTCAAAAACTGAACTAACTTCACGGAAACAATCTTCGTTCGAAGAAGAGTGATTTACTGAAGATGTCAAATTTATTTTTGGAACTTCTGTGCATTCGTCATTGGAAACAATTTCGATGAAAGACACAGAAGAAGAATTTCTTCTGCAGTTAACATCGGAGAAATCTGCAATTTTCTGCCGGTTTCTAATTAACCAGTCCTTCGTAAAAAGCGAATGGCAATGGCAATTCCAATTGTTTCTGGACAAGTAAATCTTAAATTCTGTAGAAGCGTCGATCAAGTTCATTAATCCGTAAGATAATTCGGTTAACCGGTTTCCGTCCAACCAGAGCCATTTGATGTTTGGCAAAAGGACGCAATCCCAAATATTACTTATCGAATTATTACTCAGACGTAGATGGATGACGTTTCTCCACATCACACAATCGCCATCTGACAAGACGTTTATGTAATTATTACTCAAATCGACAAACGTCGCATTCGGGACGAGAACATTGGGAATTCTATCAATTCCCTTTCCGGAACAATTGACTATCACGTGATTTTGTTCGAATGAACATTCGCAATTCATCGGACAATAATTTCCTATCACTACGAGCGATGTATTATCCAGCAAATTTCTTTCTTCTCCGTAACATTTCGTCTTCTCTATATCTGGAAATATTCGTTTTGCCACTTCCATATTTGATTTAAGGGCAAAAACGAATTGCTGCAGTTTGTGATCGCAAGTAATTTCGTTATTACTTAAATCATAAGACGGCATTTGATATCCATATTTCCTGTCATCGATGTAAATTGTTCTGATTTTACAATCTGATAGGTAAATTTTCACGCGATTTGGTGTGTAAATTGGTAATTTGACGGTTTCGAAACGATTATTTGAGAAATCGACTCTAGTTAAGTTGTATTGTGCCCAATTTATTATCGGCCATTGTGTCAAACCCGCATTATTTAAAAAGACGTCAGTTAGATGCTTGCTGCTGCCAAAAGGACGCTCACCCATAATTTTAGTTAAATTGTTGTAAGACAGATCGAGACGCGTTAAATTAGTCAATGGGAGGAATATATTTTCGTGCAAAAAAGTTAGGCGATTTATTGATAAATCGAGACTTTGCAATGACGACAAATTCTGGAAAACATTTTCGGGAAGATTTTGTAAACGGTTTTTTTGCAACGTTAACGATCGCAGTTCAGAAAGTCCGTGAAAAATTCCTGTCGGAAGTGTCGATATTTTATTTTCCGAACATGAAAATCGTGTCAGCAGTTTGTTATTTTTCAGAAGATTTGGCGGGAGATGTTCAATTTGGTTGGAACCTAAATAGACGGTTTTCAAATTAATTAAGTCAGAAAATACGTCTTCTTCGAGTGAAGAAATTGAACAATCATATGCATTAATTTCACTCAAGTTGTGCAGTTTGTTAAAGAATCCGGACGGAATTTCTGATAAATCTGGGTTGAAATTAATATAAAATGTCCCTAAATTAGAAAGACCTTTCAACATGTCACTGGGTAAATTGTTTATTCCATTAAATCGTAAATTTAAATATTCCAACCGGATGAGATTTCTAAAGACAAGTGGATGAATCGATTGAATCTTATTAAAATTTAAGTCGAGTTTTGTCAAATTGTGAAGATTATAAAATAGATCTTCTGGTAAAACTTTTAACTCGCCATGAGTGATGTATAGTTCTGAAAGATTAATTAACTCTCGGAAAGGTTTGTTTGGAAATAGAGTGAAGCTATATTCTTCGATTTTCAATAAAGTCAGCGATGGAACATTGCGAAATGTTAAATTTAAAAGTTCCGACGTCTGCATGCCTTCTATTTCGACAGATCGCAGAGAGAACATGTCATTAAACGAGGCGCTCTCGAAGTTTTTGTTATCTTGGTATGTTTCGTACAATATCTGGACTCGTTCGATTTCATACCCGAAAGTGAAGATTCCAAAGTCAATCCCAGACATATAACAATCTCTAAATTGTATCTCTCGTACATTTTTAACGTCCAAACATCGCATCAAACCAGAGTCGATCCTTTCCTCGCCGCATTTGATTAATAAGGATTGACGAAGTATTTCAACGGAGGAAAACTTCTTTGATTTGTGGCAGCTGTTTGCCCGTGTACAAGAAACATTTCCCCAATGTTGCCAAAATTCTTGGCAAGGATTTACCACTAGAAATAGGAATTGCAAAAACACAACCAACCTCATTTCGTTCGAAAAAACTTCTGATCCACTGAGATCGTCGAAAAACAGTGGACGAAAAATACGCAATAGCGAAACCGCGTACTTACGGATTTGATACTGTTATTACTTTCTCGCGACAGATTGAAAACACGATAAATAACGATCTCAGTGACATCGAAAGATTCATTTCCGACAGAAATATTACGTGTTTAGTTTTTAATTTCCTCGTTTACTCCCGTTGCAATGAAAGGAACAATATCAAATTAACGTTAAATAAATTTTTTACGAACGAAAACACTATTTCACGGGAATTGTTCGTTTAAAGAAATTGATATTGTAAATAAAATATTATTTATTTTCTTTNAGTTCAATTAGGACGCGGTTTGGAGTGTAAATTGGCAATTTGACGGTTTCAAAACGATTATATGAAAAATCGATACGCCTGAAATTGTATGCTGTCCAATTTACCACGGGCCATTCTATCAAACCCGCCTTATCTAAATGGAGAGTAACCAAATACTTGCTGCTGCCAAAAGGATGTTTTCCAGAAAGTTTAATTAAATTGTTGTTGGAGAGATCGAGTTCGAGTAAATGACTCAGTGGGAGAAAGATGTCTTCGGGTAGAAGTTTCAGTCGATTATTTGATAAAACGAGAGTAATCAATGACGACAAATTGGCAAAAACATCTTTAGGAAGATTCTTTAACCGATTTCCCATTAGGTTTACTTGGAGCAAATGAGAAAGTCCATGAAAAATTGTCGATGGAAGTGTCGATATTTTATTATCCCTACAAGAAAACGATTTCAGAAGTTTATTATTTTTTAGAAGATTTGGCGGGAGATATTCAATTTCGTTCGAATCTAAAGAAATGGACTCTAAATTAATTAAGTCAGAAAATACGTCGTCTTCGAGTTCGGAAATGGAACAACCCGTTGCTTGAAATTCCGTCAAGTTGCGCAGTCCTTTGAATAACCCGGCGGGAATTACCGATAATCGATAATTATAATTAATAAAAAATGTATTTAAGTTAGAGAGTCCTTTCAACGTGTCACTATGTAAATTTTTAATTTTATTCATTGTTAAAGATAAATGTTCCAGTCGAGTGAGATTTCTAAAGGCGTGCGAATGAATCAATTCGATTTCATTGCTATCTAAGAACAAACTTCTCAAATTTTGAAGATTGTAAAATAGATCCGCTGGTAAAAATTTTAACTCTCCCATCATGATATGTAATTCGGTAAGATTAATTAAATCTCGGAAAGGTTTATTCGGAAATAAAGTAAAATTATACATATCAATTATCAAAGAAGTCAGAGAAGAAACATTGCGGAAAGTCATATTAAACAATTCGGAAGTCCACACACGATGAATTTCGACAGATTTCAGAGACGACATATTACTAAATGAAGCGCTGTCGAAGTTTCTTCTGTGCGAGTATACTGAAGGCATTATTTCGATGCTTTCGATTTCGTGCCCGAACGTGAAATTTCCTAAATCGATTCCCGACAAATAACAATTAGAAAATGTTATTGATTTTACAGTTATATTAACGTCCAAACATTGCGTGAAACGAGAGTCAATCGTTTCGTTCCGGCAACCGATAAATAAAAATGAGGGGTATATTCGAATAAATGATTTCTTTGAATATTGGCAGTTTTTGTATGATGGACAAGAAACTTTTTCCCAACGTTTCCAAAACTCTTGACAAGAATTTACCACTACAAATAAGAATTGTAAAATGATAACAAACCTCATCTTGCGCAAATGATACTTCTATTTCATTCCACACTAAAGTAATGAATACGTTCCTCAGAAAACAATCAACAATAAAGCGGAATACCGAACTAGTGACATTCGATTCCTCTACTATTGCTACGATCATTTATGACGTCGGTGATATTGATTCGTCATTCCCAACAGAAATATTACGTATACAGTTTTTAGTCTCCTCGTATGCAGTGGCAGGAACAATATCGTATTAACGTTAAGCGAATGTTATACCAATAAAAATTTGTTTTGCACATTTATTAATATTGCAGATCCAATATTATAGAAGTTGTGTCATTTTTGTTGCCATATTTATATCAATAAGCAAGAAAAAGTACAGTAGACCCCCCTATAACACCGTTGATAATTCCGTTATATGAATTCCATGTTGTACGAGTCGCTTAGATTTTACAAATACGTGAGCCGTTCACAGCCCGGCACACGTATTCGTAAAATTTAAGTGACTCGTACAACGTGGAATTCATAAGAGTTTCGAACTACACCACCTCAATCGGAAGCTGTGATGCAAGTGACAATATATATTTTACTTCGATAATTTATTGTTACGTATGTGAAACTAAAATTATTTTTTCCAGCTTTCGCAGTATTCTCGGTGTCACGCGACCAAATTCTATATTATATTGAACAGATTATAAATGAGACACCTAAACATTGTTTCGCCGTTTCCTGTTAGTACATAATCAGTCGTGTGACATACGAAAAATCGATTGTTTTACGAACACAACAAATTATAAAAGTACGTGTTAACGCTGATTATGAGAATTGTTTTTAAAACAGGATTTAAAAATAGTTTATTTGTCGTATTTATTAGTGTCACTTAAAACATCTCGCATTGAACCGATCCCGTCTCTCAGAATTCCTGGAGTAGGTTGACCACGTGTGGATGACATTAGTTAAAATTCTGTGCAATCACCCTCGAACTTTTCTCCCGTGCCATTAGGGCGATTTGTGTGTGTTCTTCCTGTGTTAGAGGCATTGCGTTGTCTGTTTTTCAATTCATAACTCTGTAACCGTTTGAAGTAGGTCAATAAATCTTTCAGAAATCAATTTCTTGTGAAGTTCTTACCCCTAAATGATAAGTAACACGACCCCCTTCCCATTTACAGTTTCGGAGTTGCGCTCAATATGTGTAACACGCATCACTCTGTTTCCATCTTGGTGATATGTTCCTGACACGAGCAAAATTAACTTTGGGCACATTCTATATTTCGTAGCAGGGGTTTTAAGCGGCTTTCTTTTTCCACCCTGTACATTGATTCTTACACAAACACCATAAGTACTCAATTACGTAATGTATAGATTAAGGTGACCAGATTTTAACATTGGTAAAGCGGGACAAAATTGACGAGGGGAGTGAGTGTTGTCTTGTTGAAAAGAATTGTTCTACAGCAACTAAATTTTATCATCAAAGAACGCAAAAATTGTATTGTACTATATTTTTTAAATTTAAACATATGTAAAATTTACAAGTATAATACGTCTACTCTTCTAAATAATCTAAGCAGTTACTAGAGAGGTTGAGGCACAAGTTCAAACGTTAAACGTGTACGGGTAGCAGAAGTACACGTTTAACGTTTGAAAGTTTCAAGTCCAAGTAAAAATCGTTGAGGCACCCGTTCATAACATCACGTGACTCAGTGAACATCGCTCATTGACTCACGGGAAATAAGTTGAAAAAAATGGCGGAAGCATTTTGCACGGAGGATTACCAGGAAAGTTATGTGAGGACCCAAAAATGAGTCAAAATTAAATAATTATTATTAGAAATTTATTAAAACGAAACTAGAAGAAAAAATCGTCTATTGTTAAAAACCGATCAAAGATCGAATTAGTTGTGTTAGTCATATGAAACCGCGACGAGAGAAAAAAAACTTTATTGATGTAAACCGAATGTAATATTTTTAAATGATTAATTAATAATTGTAAGCAAACGATCTCCAGTAGAGATGGACCTTTGAAAAGTCGTTCATATGCACATAATTAGAACATAGAAATTTGGAAAAGAGGAAAGATTAATGACGAAAAAGGACATCGCGTCGTGTCGTTAAATTTCAAAAACGTCACAGACTAGACAACAATGGTGGAAAATATGAGCGCAAGTTTCAAAGTTCCATCAACATTTTGCAGCCAGAATAACGGATGGTGTCAAGTAGATTCTTCAAGGCGGATCTTTCTCGTGACTCGAAAAGGAATCGTTTTTCGCTTAGAAACAGACGAGGGAGCCAATCAGAAAACAAATTAGAGAACGGAGATTGATATAATCCCCGATCTTCAAGGACAGAGGGACTTCTTCCGTAAACTGTGCTACTGAGTACTTGCACTCCAAAAAGTCCGGAGCGAAAACTCTCTGTGTGTGTCGACGCACAGAAGACGCAGAGTCCGCACAAGTGTCCATCGAAAGAGCCGTGCCGCCGACACCTCCCGACAAGTCTCCTTACCTGCCGCAGCCCCGGGGCCCATCTCCGAGTGACGAGAGACAAACATCCACGACGTCCAAACAGTCGACTGTATCTAGATAATTCTAGTTCCTAGGTGTAAGTTTAATTTTATGTATAAAATAAACGGGTTTTTGTTAGATTCTTGTCATCTGTGTCTCCTCCACCACACCCACACGCGTTCGACCCTAGACCATTCTGACGCGGGATTAACGATTCCCCCCCGGAAGTCGGCGAACTTTCACTGGTGTCCGAGAGTGGAATAAAAAGTTTCCAATCTCCACCAGGTCAGCGAACTTACAGTTAAATAAACAAATTAAACAGTTTAAAAGTATTTATATGATGTTTAATAACACTAAATAATTATTTTTTTACTCTAATTAGTGTCGTGTTTCCTCCGAGAAACATTAGGAAAGTTCAAATGCGTTTTTCTTCTTATCACGACATACTTCTGTTGAGAGAAGTAGTGGCCGTAAATCCCTATGCGTATGAAAATTCGAAAGGTGCTTGGAAATATATATCTGAAAATTTACGGACGTATAACACCGTCGACGGTAGAAGATGCTGGGAAAGAACAACTTTACTTTTACAGTATTATGACAAGGTATGTGAATGCCATCTTGCCTCCCAGATATACAGTCTGTTACAAAAGTATACCATAAATTTTGTGATTTTTCAAAGTTTATTTAATTTTTTTTATTAGAAAACAGTTTGATATGTTTTAAGACAATTACAAAAATATCATTTTCAAGCTCTTTATCTTTTAATGATAATACAGTAGAGCCTCGATTATCCGACCCAATTGGTAACTGGAGTTGGTCGGATAATTGAAAAGTCGGATAACCGAAAAGTAAGAAAAAATCCATTATTAGTGTAGTATATTATTATATCCCATGTAATTAGTGTATTAGTATATCGCTATTAGCCTACTTTGCGTTGAATTTTCATCGATGTTAAGCCTAACAAAAATTTTTTAAAATAATAATCGTCGCTATTGTATCGTTAAAAATTAGAAAATTAAGCCTCGTTTAAATACTGGCTCCCTTTCATGGTCGAATGAGTGTTGCCAGCTAAAACACGTAAAAATAATATTAAAGTAACCGAGACATAGCCAAATATTGTAGCGCCACATTACTGGCGAACATTTTAAATTTGCTGACTAGGACGGTCGGTTAACCGAGGTGGCGGTTAATCGGGGGTCGGATAATCGAGGCTCTACTGTATATTAAAAGTTATCACTTTTTACTTGTTAGCAAAGTATAAGTACACTTTTTAAAATTACATATAAAATTAATTTTTAAATATATTTTAAACACTTAATATTTGGTTTCACCCCCTTTGGCTACAATTATTTCAAAAACTTTTTTAGGCATGGAGTTTATTACTTTTTTAATTGTTCATTCTTAATTTTAATTTATCCATTATTGCAATTTTCAATTGATTTACAGTTTCATATTTTTTCCCACTTTGATAAACAACTCCTGCTAAAATCCCCCATAAATTTTCAATTGGATTTAAATCTGGACTACGTGAAGGCCAGTCAATATTATATCAATACAGTATTTTCTTTTTTAAAGAAATTTTTTGTTGACATTAGGATACGAATGTGAGCATTATCTTGTTGAAACTACCATTTATGACCTCCAATTAAACCACCGAATGTAATCATATTTTTGTCAACAAATGCTAAATTAGTTTTACCTTCCAATCCATCCTATTTACCTCTAAAACTATCCCAAATCATTATAGACCCATAGCTTATTTTAAATCTGCTTTCTCTTCTTAAATCGTGCCAATAATATGAAAACCCATCAGTTACGTTCCCGATTATACGTCGTTTGTCAAAAAAGTATATGGAAAAATAAAAATCAAGTTCAAGTCATTTTATTCGACTTTACGTCCACCACAAATATTGAAGTCGTAATATCACTAGAAAAATGTTTAAAGCACATAAAATCATATTATAATATATACATTTACAAGTATATATGTACTGTACTGTATTTACAATACATGCATTCGTAAATTTAAATTACTTTTTTCTGTACTATATTATTTAATTAAGCACATAATCCGAGATATCTCGGGCAAGTTACATAGCGTTACGAAAACGCGGGCGTTTGGGCCCCCCAGATTTTTTTTTTTTTGGAATTTTTGGAATATTTTTTAAGTCCCCGAATTTTTTCAAAATTTTTTGTCCGCGCGAAAAAATTTTATCGCGATTTTAATGAGCCTTTGATAAGGCTCAATAAAGNAATGGGTGTCGATAGAAGATCCTCTAACTGCTCGGAAACAAACAAACTGCCGTGTTTCTTATTTATCAAATATCTAAAGGCATTTTGCCTTCCGAAGAGCTAAGATAGTAGGAATGTATCGATTGCCGGAGATTTTAATGCTAAAATCGGCGTGTGGAGAATGCCATTTCTGAAGCATTTTGTAATTTTTTGGGTATCGTCGAGTAAGAAACTTAAATTAATCGAGGTTTGAGGAAGTTTGCATCTGAAATTAATTAACTTTACTAACGAAAGTGTGAAGGAAGGATTTTGAAGTTCGATTACGGAAAATCCGGGAATATAAACTTTAAATCCGAACGTTAAGTAGTTTACAAGATGGGGAAATAATTTTAGTAGACGTGGTCATTTCCACGTTTATATTTTCATTTTAGTTTCTATCGGTAACTACTTTTATCGTCACCTTACCACTGATCTTCCGATAGGTAGTAATTGTAAAACAGTTTTTTGCAACGTGTATTCTACGTCATTACGGACGAGACGTAAATATTGTTAGACAACGAGAACATTTCAATCGCTAAGAAAAACATACGCCATCGCCCAAACGCAACGGGTAAAATTACGTCGATCGCCGTACGTTACCACCGGAAATTCGGACGAGAGTACAGAAAACGGAAGAAAAGTCACTCGGTACGGGTTCGTTCGGCATCTGTGACGAAACGGGCCAGTTAAGAAAGCGCAATTCCGTTTTCTATTGTTCAAGATCGAAGGGTTTATAAACGAATGTTTCGGGCAATAATGTAAAGCAGTTGATATTCACTCCGAATNAATTTTTTGTCCGCGCGAAAAAATTTTATCGCGATTTTAATGAGCCTTTGATAAGGCTCATTAAAATCGCGATAAAATTTTTTCGATTAAGACTTAATTGTTTTTTAATGGGAGTTTTTTATGAAATTTATTTCATGGTTCCTAATTTGTAGCGCACGGATTTTCCTTCGGTAAAGTTATTTAAAGCTGCTTTCTGATGTCAAAAACGACCTCCGATAGTTTTTTTAATTTTTTTAATTAATCGTTTTTTTATATATTAATTTAATTAATTAGGGGGGTCGGAAATCGCAATTAAAATCTTAACTTTTTAAAAATATTTAAAAACATATGTGTCGCTCATATCCACCCTACTTTAAACCCTTGTCCTCCCGAGACGTATATGAGAATGTCCCGGGAAATCGGACTCCAGCTGTATTCAAGGTCATCCAGCTGTGTAAACAATGACTCATCGGTGTTATATTTCACAGAAATCTAGAAAAGCAAATATCTGAATTATTTTCCCAAATACCCATTCCACACACTCTCTTACTGAACTCATCCTGGAATTAAATACTTGTTGCTCGGGTGTTAAGCTATCACCTCGGAATGGTGTAATGAGGTGTCGACGCAAAGGATAACCAAAATCTCCATATAAAACAAATTCGGTCCCGTTCTCGGAACAAGGAATCGCAGCCAAATGCTCTAACTCAACCTTCTTGAATACGCGACCGCTTTGCAAGTTAAAAACTTCTGGCGATCCCCCCAGGGCCATATTAAAACTATATCAGTGATTTTAAAAACTACATATTTAATTNCAGAAAACGGAAGAAAAGTCACTCGGTACGGGTTCGTTCGGCATCTGTGACGTAACGGGCCAGTTAAGAAAGCGCAATTCCGTTTTCTATTGTTCAAGATCGAAGGGTTTATAAACGAATGTTTCGGGCAATAATGTAAAGCAGTTGATATTCACTCCGAATACAAAAAGTGCCAAATTACTTTTTAAAAAGTTTTTTGGCACTTTTACACACAATTTTGGCGTAAAAAGGTGTCCAATTCGCCGTTAAAGTGACAAATTAATACAATCGTGTTCAACCAGTCCCCTGTTAACAGTCGCTGGGACTTAGAACCCGCTCTCCATCGCGGGAAATTCCGAAAGATTCGCGAGATTCGGAATGATAAAGGAAATTTCCCTTTATCATTCCGAATCTACCGAATCTTTAACTTCCCGATTGTATACCAAACAAAGCTATTCCCTGTTGTAATGGAGACCTTCCCCCAGCGATCGTACGTTTTCATAATTACATGTATAAACTGCATATATTTACCTTAACATTCCGGCTTTTCCATGGATTTATAATACGCCGTTAAGCCAACAAAAAGGCATCCAAATCTAAAATGGCGACGAAGGGTAACAACAGCTGACAACAACCGGCGCTTGTAGGTGATACTTCGCCCGTTTATTGTATTTCTAATTAAACTAAATGGCGAGAATCGAGTAGACGATGAAACATTGACAAATTTTAACGATTATTCCTTAAAATTACAAACTACATTTAAAAAGTAAGAATAAATTCATTTTCCGAATAAGAAACTTAAATTAAAGGAGGAAGCGTGCATCCGGAAATAGTTAACTTTAAGAACGAAATTATAAAGAAAAGATTTCGAATTTTAATAAAGGAAAGTCCGGAAAAATAAACTGTAAAAGTGAATAGAAAATGCTTTAAAAGACGAGGAAATGTTTGCAGTAAATGCGGTTATTTACAGACTTAAATTTATTCTTTAGTTTCAATCGGTAATTACTTCTATCTTGGTATTTAAATAAGTATATAGTTCATTTATCACGACTGATCCTTCTATATCGGTCGTCTTTATTACGTATAAACGATCTTCCGGCTATGTATTATAAGTCACCGCGGTTTACGGGGCGATGGGGACGATCGTCCCCCAGCTTCCAATATTCCAATAACCCAAAAGCTCAGCGTTTAGACATTACAACTTAAAACTGTCAAACCCGTCTGTGGCTGGCTTGTATTAGAACCTTTCGTAAAACGACGTTTTTTTTATCGCCCTCCCCGTGACAGACCTTTGGATCCGCGCCCGCCACAGAGAAAACGTAGGTTAAATATTGCTAGACAACGATTAAGTCGGAATCGGTAGGAAAAATTACGTCACCGTCCGAAACAGAACGTGTCGAATTACTTCTATCGCGTACGTTACGGTACGAGACACGAACGACACTACGATTGAAAGAGAGAAACGGCTGTACGCCATTCCGCTTTTAAATACATTAACTTTTAGTGTTTCCGTGCAGCACTTTTATGCTATTTGATTAATGCGTTCTAGGTTTTATAACACGTAAGAGAGGAAAAATGAAGCAAACTTATCGAAACTCCATCTCTTTATTAACAACAAAGTAAACAATTTAAGCTCCTGGTTTATCGAGCGATTGGCTTAAATGAACGGAGTTTTTTGTTTAGTTTGGAATTGCCGTTATTTAGTTTTTTTTTTTTTTCCCCCATTCGGGGCACCCTTACGATCTTCGTCGCATCTCGACGTCATTTTGTTATTGTTGACGTTAGTAAAAACAAAAAGTTCCGATAGTTTAATAATGAATAATTTAATATAAAATTCCTCCAAACGAGAGCAAATTATGCCCTTAAGCATCATTAAGCCCCTGTTAGTAGCGACGTTCAATAGCGCCTCTCCGCTATAGAAAACAAATCGGCAACCAGTTGCTCAACTTTCCCGGCAACATTTAAAATTTTGATAACGCCATCTATTATCATATTTTATTTTTAAAAAAGTTTTTTATATTTTTAACTGTTATAAAACGGCAAAAAAACTTAATTTTGAGCGTAGAGATATGAATTTTATTTTAAAAAAGAAATGTAAAAGCTAATAACGAGGAAAATCGTCATTAAGTCCGAATCTACTGCAGTTACGCACGATCCCTTTTACTTTTTCTCCTTACTATATAATGGGTGTCGATAGAAGATCCTCTAACTGCTCGGAAACAAACAAACTGCCGTGTTTCTTATTTATCAAATATCTAAAGGCATTTTGCCTTCCGAAGAGCTAAGATAGTAGGAATGTATCGATTGCCGGAGATTTTAATGCTAAAATCGGCGTGGAGAATGCCATTTCTGAAGCATTTTGTAATTTTTTGGGTATCGATTGCCCCAGCAGAGGAATTGGAAAGACTTAGTTATTGCTTGGTGTGGTAGGAAGTTGCTTCACTTACGTGAAGATTTAAATCTGATTACTGTTAACGGGAGATGGTGAAGCGGGTGAATATTCTTTTATTTGTAATTGTTGTTCTGTTATCGATATGGTTATACGGTAGTTTCTCCCGTTATTACGGAGAGATGGTGTTTTTCTTACGTTGGATCAGTTTTTTTGGATTCCGATTATTTCCCTTTGATTTTGCATCCGGCCTGCGGTAATGAAACTTTGGTTCCCTATAGAGAATAGGCAGAGGATTTCGAGATTATTTTGAAACGAATTTAGAAAGGATGAATTAAGGCTGGCTGTGTTAGTTAGCATCTCTTTACTAAATGTCTCGAAGAAAAATCAAACTGAAAAGGGCGTATGCCCGAAATGCGTATCACACCGAAGTGAGATATTCCCGAATAAAGAGTGATGTTAAAGATGCCCATTGTCTACTTACGCACCCGGTTGCGAAGTAAATAATACAGTATTTCTATTGAAATTGCTTTGCGTTCAATTTAGTTTTTAAAATTACTTTCGTGTAAAATAACGAATTGCACCCTTCTGACGAAGCAAATCGAAATCATAAAAAAAAATTAAATTTGTCATGAAACTGTTTTTAATTCTTTCTCAATACCAAAAATACTCAGATAAACAATTACACCAGCATTTTAATAATTATTACGCAGCAGAAATTTACTTACATTTATTTATAGAATTTATTTCTCTTAATTGCCATTAATTAACAAAAATACAGTTCCATTATTTTATATATTTTTCTAATTTTAAATACAATCTTTTTAACAGAAGCAATTGAATTTTGACAAAAGATGTAAAATTCAAATTGTTAAACACCAACAATCAGATACTTTATACAATTTTATACAGTATTATACGTCAGAACAATTTCATTTATTCAAATTGATGATAGACATTGTAAGAAGCGGCGCCATCCTCCCGTAATGTAGACTTCTCGATAGTGATGTTTTTTCTCTTGTAGTATACAATACACGCCAGTATAATCAGGCCGATTACAATAAAAACACTAACTACGATAATAGAGACTTTCGTTCCGGAAATACTTTTTACAGTTCCTGGGCAATGATTACCGGACAAGACTTTTCTAAAAGACAAAGTACCCAAAGTCGTTTTACAACGAACTTTCAAGAAATCGGCAATCTTGTGCATGTTCCTAAGTAACCAATCCTTTCTGAATCTCGTTTTACAATCACAACTCCAATTGTTTCCCGATAAATAAATTTTAAATTCCTTAGAAGCGTCGATGAGATTCGTTAGAGTGGGAGGAAGTTCCGTTAACCGATTTCCGTCTAACCACAGAAATTTCATACGTGACGGAAGGACAAAATCTGGAAATTTACTTAAGAAATTATTACTCAGATATAGACGAGTGACGTTATTCCACGTGGCAAAATCCACCTTGGACAGTTTCTTTATGTGATTATTGCTCAAATCCACAATTGTTACATTGGGGGGAGAAGCTTTTGGAATTCTGTTTATTCCCTTTCCGGAACAATTTAACGTCACCTCGTTTTTTTCTGCGAAACAATCGCAATTCGTTGGACAATACTTTCTTGGGACTACAGAAGATATATGTTCGAACACAGTTTTTCTTTCTCCGTAACATTTTATATACTTTATATCGGGAAACATTTCCAATGTTTTATTTAAATTTGAGTTAAGTGCAAAAACGAACTGCCGAAGTTTCTGATCGCAAATAATTTTGTTCTTATCTAAAAAAAAACTAGGCGTTTTAGATCCGTATTTCCGCTCATCTATGTAAATTGTTCTGATTTTACATCGGAACAGTTCAATTAGGACGCGGTTTGGAGTGTAAATTGGCAATTTGACGGTTTCAAAACGATTATATGAAAAATCGATACGCCTGAAATTGTATGCTGTCCAATTTACCACGGGCCATTCTATCAAACCCGCCTTATCTAAATGGAGAGTAACCAAATACTTGCTGCTGCCAAAAGGATGTTTTCCAGAAAGTTTAATTAAATTGTTGTTGGAGAGATCGAGTTCGAGTAAATGACTCAGTGGGAGAAAGATGTCTTCGGGTAGAAGTTTCAGTCGATTATTTGATAAAACGAGAGTAATCAATGACGACAAATTGGCAAAAACATCTTTAGGAAGATTCTTTAACCGATTTCCCATTAGGTTTACTTGGAGCAAATGAGAAAGTCCATGAAAAATTGTCGATGGAAGTGTCGATATTTTATTATCCCTACAAGAAAACGATTTCAGAAGTTTATTATTTTTTAGAAGATTTGGCGGGAGATATTCAATTTCGTTCGAATCTAAAGAAATGGACTCTAAATTAATTAAGTCAGAAAATACGTCGTCTTCGAGTTCGGAAATGGAACAACCCGTTGCTTGAAATTCCGTCAAGTTGCGCAGTCCTTTGAATAATCCGGCGGGAATTACCGATAATCGATAATTATAATTAATAAAAAATGTATTTAAGTTAGAGAGTCCTTTCAACGTGTCACTATGTAAATTTTTAATTTTATTCATTGTTAAAGATAAATGTTCCAGTCGAGTGAGATTTCTAAAGGCGTGCGAATGAATCAATTCGATTTCATTGCTATCTAAGAACAAACTTCTCAAATTTTGAAGATTGTAAAATAGATCCGCTGGTAAAAATTTTAACTCTCCCATCATGATATGTAATTCGGTAAGATTAATTAAATCTCGGAAAGGTTTATTCGGAAATAAAGTAAAATTATACATATCAATTATCAAAGAAGTCAGAGAAGAAACATTGCGGAAAGTCATATTAAACAATTCGGAAGTCCACACACGATGAATTTCGACAGATTTCAGAGACGACATATTACTAAATGAAGCGCTGTCGAAGTTTCTTCTGTGCGAGTATACTGAAGGCATTATTTCGATGCTTTCGATTTCGTGCCCGAACGTGAAATTTCCTAAATCGATTCCCGACAAATAACAATTAGAAAATGTTATTGATTTTACAGTTATATTAACGTCCAAACATTGCGTGAAACGAGAGTCAATCGTTTCGTTCCGGCAACCGATAAATAAAAATGAGGGGTATATTAGAATAAATGATTTCTTTGAATATTGGCAGTTTTTGTATGATGGACAAGAAACTTTTTCCCAACGTTTCCAAAACTCTTGACAAGAATTTACCACTACGAATAAGAATTGTAAAATGATAACAAACCTCATCTTGCGCAAATGACACTTCTATTTCATTCCACACTAAAGTAACGAATACGTTCCTCAGAAAACAATCAACAATAAAGCGGAATTCCGAACTAGTAACATTCGATCCCTCTACTATTGCTACGATCATTTATGACGTCGGTGATATTGATTCGTCATTCCCAACAAAAATATTACGTATACAGTTTTTAGTCTCCTCGTTTGCAGTGGCAAGAACAATATCGTATTAACGTTAAGCGAATGTTATACTAATAAAAATTTGTATTGAACATTTATTAATATTGCACATCCAATATTATAGAAGTTGTGTCATTTTTGTTGCCATATTTATATCAATAGGCAAGAAAAAGTACAGTAGACCCCCTATAACACTGTTGATAATTCCGTGTTATATGAATTCCATGTTGTACGAGTCGCTTAGATTTTACAAATACGTGAGCCGTTCACAACCCGGCACACGTATTTCTAAAACCTAAGTGACTCGTACAACACGGAATTCATAAAAGATTCGAACTACACCACCTCAATCGGAAGCTGTAATGCAAGTGACAATATATATTTTACTTCGATAATTTATTGTTACGTATGTGAAACTAAAATTATTTTTCAAGCTTTCACAGTATTCTCGGTGTCACGCGACCAAATTCTATATTATATCGAACAGATTATAAATGAGACACGTAAACATTGTTTCGCCGTTTCCTGTTAGAACATAATTGTGTGACATACGAAAAATCGATTGTTTTACGAACACAACAAATTATAAAAGTACGTGTTAACGCTGATTATGAGAATTGTGTTATTTAAAACAGGATTTAAAAATTGCTTATTTGTCGTATTTATTAGTGTCACTTAAAACATCTCGCATTGAACCGATCCCGTCTCTCAGAATTTCTGGAGTAGGTTGACCACGTGTGGATGACATTGGTTAAAATTCTGTGCAATCACCCTCGAACTTTTCTCCCGTGCCATTAGGGCGATTTCTGTGTGTTCTTCCTGTGTTAGAGGCATTGCGTTGTCTGTTTTTCAATTCATAACTCTGTAACCGTTTGAAGTAGGTCAATAAATCTTTCAGCAATCAATTTCTTGTGAAGTTCTGACCCCTAAATGATAAGTAACACGACCCCCTTCCCATTTACAGTTTCGGAGTTGCGCTCAATATGTGTAACACGCATCACTCTGTTTCCACCTTGGTGCGATATGTTCCTGACACGAGCAAAATTAACTTTGGGCACATTCTATATTTTGTAGCAGGAATGTTAAGCGGCTTTCTTTTTCCACCCTGTACATTGATTCTTACACAAACACCATAAGTACTCAAACACGTAATGTATAGATTAAAATGTCCAGATTTTAACATTGGTGATGCGGGAAAAAATTGACGAGGGGAGTGCTGTCTTGTTGAAAAGAATTGTTCTACAGCAACAAAATTTTATCATCAAAGAACGTAAAAATTGTATTGTATTATATTTTTTAAATTTAAGCACATGTAAAATTTAAAAGTATAATACAGTAGAGCGTCGTTTATCCGAAATAATTCCAGTCAGCAAATTTAAATTTTCGCTAGTGCTGTGGCGCTGCAATCTTTGGCTATATCTTGGGCTACTCCAATATTTTATTTTTGTTGATGTGTGTTTTAGCTAGCAGCGTTGGCACTTTTGTGTGGTGTTTTTCTGAGGACTGTGTGTCGTGCTGAATCGTACGTTTTTGATACTAGATTAACTTCTAAACATCTAAAGTATAATTTTTTTGTTTATATATTTTTCAANCGTCGTCTTCGAGTTCGGAAATGGAACAACCCGTTGCTTGAAATACCGTCAAGTTGCGCAGTCCTTTGAATAATCCGGCGGGAATTACCGATAATCGATAATTATAATTAATAGAAAATGTATTTAAATTAGAGAGTCCTTTCAACGTGTTGCTATGTAAATTTTTAATTTTATTCGATGTTAAATACAAATGTTCCAGTCGAGTGAGATTTCTAAAGGCGTGCGAATGAATCCATTCGATTTCATTGCTATCTAAGAACAAACTTCTCAAATTTTGAAGATTGTAAAATAGATCCGCTGGTAAAAATTTTAACTTTCCATCCATGATTCGTAAATCGGTGAGATTAATTAACTCTCGGAAAGGTTTATTCGGAAATAAAGTAAAATTATACATATCAATTTTCAAANGCTATCTAAGAACAAACTTCTCAAATTTTGAAGATTGTAAAATAGATCCGCTGGTAAAAATTTTAACTTTCCATCCATGATTCGTAAATCGGTGAGATTAATTAACTCTCGGAAAGGTTTATTCGGAAATAAAGTAAAATTATACATATCAATTTTCAAAGAAGTCAGAGAAGATACATTGCGGAAAGTCAAATTAAACAATTTGGAAGTCCACACACGATAAATTCCGACAGATTTCAGAGACGACATATTACTAAATGAAGCGCTGTCGAAGTTTCTTCTGTGCGAGTAAAGTCTGTCCGCTATTTGGACGCTTTCGATTTCGTGCCCAAACGTGAAATTTCCTAAATCAATTCCCGAGAAATAACAATTAGAAAATGTTATCGATTTTACAGTTATATTAACGTCCAAACATTGCGTGAAACGAGAGTCAATCGTTTCGTTCCCGCAACCGATAAATAAAAATGAGGGGTATATTAGAATATACGAATTCTTTGAATGTTGGCAGTTTTCATTTGGTAGACAATAAATTTTTTCCCAATGTTTCCAAAACTCTTGACAAGAATTTACCACTACGAGTAAGAATTGTAAAATGATAACAAACCTCATCTTGCGCAAATGACACTTCTATTTCATTCCACACTAAAGTAATGAATACGTTCCTCAGAAAACAATCAACAATAAAGCGGAATACCGAACTCGTGATATTCGATTCCTCTGCTATTGCTACGATCATTTATGACGTCGGCGATATTTATTCGTCATTTCCAACAGATATATTACGTATACAGTTTTTAGTCTCTTCGTTTTCGGTAGTAGGAACAATATCGTATTAACGTTAAGTGAATGTTATAAAAATAAAAATTTGTTTTGCACATTTATTAAATTAATTAATATTGCAGATCCAATATTATAAAAGTTGTGTCATTTTTGTTTCCATATTTATATCAATAGGCAAGAAAAAGTACAGTAGACCCCCCTATAACACCGTTGATAATTCCGTTATATGAATTCCATGTTGTACGAGTCGCTTAGATTTTACAAATACGTGAGCCGTTCACAGCCCGGCACACGTATTCGTAAAATTTAAGTGACTCGTACAACGTGGAATTCATAAGAGTTTCGAACTACACCACCTCAATCGGAAGCTGTGATGCAAGTGACAATATATATTTTACTTCGATAATTTATTGTTACGTATGTGAAACTAAAATTATTTTTTCCAGCTTTCGCAGTATTCTCGGTGTCACGCGACCAAATTCTATATTATATCGAACAGATTATAAATGAGACACCTAAACATTGTTTCGCCGTTTCCTGTTAGAACATAATCAAACGTGTGACATACGAAAAATCGATTGTTTTACGAACACAACAAATTATAAAAGTACGTGTTAACGCTGATTATGAGAATTGTTTTTAAAACAGGATTTAAAAATTGTTTATTTGTCGTATTTATTAGTGTCACTTAAAACATCTCGCATTGAACCGATCCCGTCTTTCAGAATTCCTGGAGTAGGTTGACCACGTGTGGATGACATTGGTTAAAATTCTGTGCAATCACCCTCGAACTTTTCTCCCGTGCCATTAGGGCGATTTCTGTGTGTTCTTCCTGTGTTAGAGGCATTGCGCTGTCTGTTTTTAATTCCTAACTCTGTAACCGTTTGAAGTAGGTCAATAAATCTTTCAGCAATCAATTTCTTGTGAAGTTCTGACCCCTAAATGATAAGTAACACGACCCCCTTCCCATTTACAGTTTCGGAGTTGCGCTCAATACGTGTAACACGCATCACTCTGTTTCCACCTTGGTGCGATATGTTCCTGACACGAGCAAAATTAACTTTGGGCACATTCTATATTTTGTAGCAGGTGTTAAGCGGCTTTCTTTTTCCACCCTGTACATTGATTCTTACACAAACACCATAAGTACTCAAACACGTAATGTATAGATTAAGGTGTCCAGATTTTAACATTGGTGATGCGGGAAAAAATTGACGAGGGGAGTGCTGTCTTGTTGAAAAGAATTGTTCTACAGCAACAAAATTTTATCATCAAAGAACGTAAAAATTGTATTGTATTATATTTTTTAAATTTAAGCACATGTAAAATTTAAAAGTATAATACAGTAGAGCGTCGTTTATCCGAAAAATTCCAGTCAGCAAATTTAAATTTTCGCTAGTGCTGTGGCGCTGCAATCTTTGGCTATATCTTGGGCTACTCCAATATTTTATTTTTGTTGATGTGTGTTTTAGCTAGCAGCGTTGGCACTTTTGTGTGGTGTTTTTCTGAGGACTGTGTGTCGTGCTGAATCGTACGTTTTTGATACTAGATTAACTTCTAAACATCTAAAGTATAATTTTTTTGTTTATATATTTTTCAATATATTTATTTTGTTTGTAAAAAATAAAGAAATAATTTTTAACGATACAATAGCCACGATTATTATTTTAAAAATGTTACATTAGGCTTAACATCGGCGAAAATTCAACGCGAAGCGACACGCAACGGAGAAAAGTTTCAACGTGGGATATTTTTTCGTACATAATCGGTTATCCGAACAACCCGTCCCAATTGATTCGGATAAACAACGCTCTACTGTACGTCCACTCTTCTAAATAATCTAAACAGTTACTATAGAACTTTTTGACGCGATTTATGGCACCTCGTTCTTCTAACTGACTTATACTATTACGGATGGTTAACGGAAGAAAATTGGTCATTCGGCCATTCGGCTGAAATCTTGGCCGAATGGCCAAGCGGTTCTCTAGTTTTGAGCGTAGTGATAAGTTTTATTTTTTAAAAAAACTGTGCGCTAACAAGTAAAATCTTCGTTAAGTCCGACTCCACGCAAGATATGACGCGTGACTACCCGCTATTTCTCCACCCCTCGACCTTTTACAACCAAAATTTAATAGCATCAATGCTTCTTATATACAAGGTACAGTGTTAAATTTCATTTCTTAAATCTTCTTTGACATACATACCTGAAACGTCTCGACCGTTTAGTGTTTATTGTTGACGTGAATGAGATTGGACATTCTCAACTTGCTAATCGTGTGCTATGCTAGTTAATACAAAACTAAAAATTCCACTAGCATATTTCTTTCTTCTTCTTTTCTCTGGCCCTCATAGTCCTTGAAGGACCTTGGCCTCATTCAAAATTTTCATCCATTCCTCTCTATCTTGAGCCTTTCTTCTCCAGCAGCTCACACAAATCCTTCTCAAATCAACCTCCACATCCTCATCCCATCTTTTTCGTGGTCTCCCTCTCAACCTTCTCCCCTCTGGTCTGGTACACTCGATACACCTTTCTCTCCGGGTCCATTCTTTCCAAATGCCCAATCCATCGAAATCTTTCTCTTTTGATTTCTGTCACAATATCAGAATTTTCGTATAAATTTTCGAGTTCCTTATTACTTCTTATTTTCATCCCTCTTGTACCGGCCCATATATTCTTCTCAAAATATTCCTCTCAAATCGTCTTAACTGTTCTTCATGTTTACTCGTCAGTGTCCAAACCTCGGAGCCATACACGATTACTGGTCTTATAATAGTTTTATATATTCTAATCTTACTACATCTTGATATTTCTTTACATGTTAGAATTCGTCTTAAAGTATAATAGCTTCTATTTCCCGCTGTCACTCTTGCCTTAATTTCTTTATCAATTTCGTTCTTTTCTGTTAGCCGAGTTCCTAAGTAATGAAATTTATTCACCTGTTCAAGTTTATGTTCCTTTATATGTAGAATTTGTCCACTTGGCCCTTGACATTCTTTTCTAATTAACTTCATATATTTTGTTTTTTCGTCATTAACTGTTAGGCCTTTATCTATTGCTACTTCATCCATTAGTTTAAATGCCTCTTCGATTACCTCTTTAGATCTTCCCAATATAACTAAATCACCCGCAAATGCTAAGCACTGTAAATGTTTCTTAAAAATCGTTTCTCCTGCATCTACATCCATTTCCTCATATACTTTTCTCATTACCACTTCTAATACTAACATAAGCCTTTTTAAGTCGATAAAGTTGGTGTATCTCAATATTATACTCGTAACATTTCTCCAGAATTAACTTTATTGTGGAGATATGATCTATAGTTGATCTGTTATTACGAAAACCGCACTGTTAATCTCCCACTATATTTTCCATGTATCCTGCTAACATTTTTTTCAAAAATATTAGCAAACTATTGATACATTCAATAAAGTAATTCCTCTGTAGTTACCACAATCTAGTTTGTCTCCTTTTTTGTGTATTGGGCATATTATTCCTCTATTCCAATTCTTGAATACATTCAATCCTTCTTCCAAATACATTCAATAAAGTAATTNTTAAAATTCTGTGCAATCACCCTCGAACTTTTCTCCCGTGCCATTAGGGCGATTTCTGTGTGTTCTTCCTGTGTTAGAGGCATTGCGCTGTCTGTTTTTTAATTCCTAACTCTGTAACCGTTTGAAGTAGGTCAATAAATCTTTCAGAAATCAATTTCTTGTGAAGTTCTGACCCCTAAATGATAAGTAACACGACCCCCTTCCCATTTACAGTTTCGGAGTTGCGCTCAATACGTGTAACACGCATCACTCTGTTTCCACCTCGGTGATATGTTCCTGACACGAGCAAAATTAACTTTGGGCACATTCTATATTTCGTAGCACGGGTGTTAAGCGGCTTTCTTTTTCCACCCTGTACATTGATTCTTACACAAACACCATAAGTATTCAATTACGTAATGTATAGATTAAGGTGACCAGATTTTAACATTGGTAANAGATATTCAATTTCGTTCGAATCTAAAGAAATGGACTCTAAATTAATTAAGTCAGAAAATACGTCGTCTTCGAGTTCGGAAATGGAACAACCCGTTGCTTGAAATTCCGTCAAGTTGCGCAGTCCTTTGAATAATCCGGCGGGAATTACCGATAATCGATAATTATAATTAATAAAAAATGTATTTAAGTTAGAGAGTCCTTTCAACGTGTCACTATGTAAATTTTTAATTTTATTCATTGTTAAAGATAAATGTTCCAGTCGAGTGAGATTTCTAAAGGCGTGCGAATGAATCAATTCGATTTCATTGCTATCTAAGAACAAACTTCTCAAATTTTGAAGATTGTAAAATAGATCCGCTGGTAAAAATTTTAACTCTCCCATCATGATATGTAATTCGGTAAGATTAATTAAATCTCGGAAAGGTTTATTCGGAAATAAAGTAAAATTATACATATCAATTATCAAAGAAGTCAGAGAAGAAACATTGCGGAAAGTCATATTAAACAATTCGGAAGTCCACACACGATGAATTTCGACAGATTTCAGAGACGACATATTACTAAATGAAGCGCTGTCGAAGTTTCTTCTGTGCGAGTATACTGAAGGCATTATTTCGATGCTTTCGATTTCGTGCCCGAACGTGAAATTTCCTAAATCGATTCCCGACAAATAACAATTAGAAAATGTTATTGATTTTACAGTTATATTAACGTCCAAACATTGCGTGAAACGAGAGTCAATCGTTTCGTTCCGGCAACCGATAAATAAAAATGAGGGGTATATTCGAATAAATGATTTCTTTGAATATTGGCAGTTTTTGTATGATGGACAAGAAACTTTTTCCCAACGTTTCCAAAACTCTTGACAAGAATTTACCACTACAAATAAGAATTGTAAAATGATAACAAACCTCATCTTGCGCAAATGATACTTCTATTTCATTCCACACTAAAGTAATGAATACGTTCCTCAGAAAACAATCAACAATAAAGCGGAATACCGAACTAGTGACATTCGATTCCTCTACTATTGCTACGATCATTTATGACGTCGGTGATATTGATTCGTCATTCCCAACAGAAATATTACGTATACAGTTTTTAGTCTCCTCGTATGCAGTGGCAGGAACAATATCGTATTAACGTTAAGCGAATGTTATACCAATAAAAATTTGTTTTGCACATTTATTAATATTGCAGATCCAATATTATAGAAGTTGTGTCATTTTTGTTGCCATATTTATATCAATAAGCAAGAAAAAGTACAGTAGACCCCCTATAACACCGTTGATAATTCCGTGTTATATGAATTCCATATTGTACGAGTCACTTAGATTTTACAAATACGTGTGCCGGGCTGTGAACGGCTCACGTATTTGTATAATCTGTGACTCGTACTACATGGAATTCATTAGAGTATCGAACTACACCACCTCAATCCGAAGCTGTGATGCAAATGACAATATATATTTTACATATGTGAAACTAAAATTATTTTTTCCAGCTTTCACAGTATTCTCGGTGTCACGAGACGAAATTATATATTATATTGAACAGATTATAAATGAGACACCTAAACATTGTTTCGCCGTTTCCTGTTAGAACATAGTCAATCTTGTGACATACGAAAAATCGATTGTTTTACGGACACAACAGATTATAAAAGTACGTGTTAACGCTGATTATCAGAATTTTTTTTTTTAAACAGGATTTAAAAATTGTTTATTTGTCGTATTTATTTGTGTTACTTAAAACATCTCGTATTGAACCGATCCCGTCTTTCAGAATTCCTGGAGTAGGTTGACCACGTGTGGATGACATTGATTAAAATTCTGTGCAATCACCCTCGAACTTTTCTCCCGTGCCATTAGGGCGATTTCTGTGTGTTCTTCCTGTGTTAGAGGCATTGCGCTGTCTGTTTTTTAATTCCTAACTCTGTAACCGTTTGAAGTAGGTCAATAAATATTTCAGAAATTAATTTCTTGTGAAGTTCTGACCCCTAAATGATAAGTAACACGACTCGCTTTCCCATTTACAGTTTCGGAGTGGCGCTCAATACGTGTAACACGCATCACTGTTTCCACCTTGGTGCAATATGTTCCTGACACGAGCGAAATTAACTTTGGGCACATTCTATATTTCGTAGCACGGGTGTTAAGTGGCTTTCTTTTTCCACCCTGTATATTAATTCTTAACACAAACACCATAAGTACTCAAACACGTAATGTATAGATTAAGGTGACCTGAATTTAACATTAGTGAAGCGGGACAAAATTGACGAGGGGAGTGAGTGTTGTCTTGTTGAAAAGAATTATTCTACAGCAACAAAATTTTATTATCAAAGAACGCAAATTTATGTATTGTATTATATTTTTTAATTTTAAACATGTAAAATTTACAAGTATAATACATCCAGTCTTCTAAATAATCTAAACAGTTACTATAGAACTTTTTGACGCGATTTATGGCACCTCGTTCTTCTAACTTACTTATACTACAGTGGCTAGAAAATATAGTGTCGAAATCGAGCTTATTTTCTGTCCCTATATTGGAGGTTGCCGCAAGAGGCGCTGCTGTCAATCGTTGTGCTACACTGGCTGTATCATCCTATGTTTATATTGGTTTTAAGTGGGATTTTTAAGCATAGTAAATGTGCTGTAGCAAAGTAAAAGAATTTAGATCGATAATAAATCATATCACTAGCAATCAATTATTATATAGTATTACTTTATTAACATTTATGAAGGAATTCATTTTATTAAAGCTAATTAAGATTCTTATTAAATCAAATAGCCTACACTGTATTGTCTATTTTTACATTACAGCTGTTGAGTGCTGTACAAACAAGTATTATTTAGAGTACAAGAGTAATCTACTCTTGTTATTACCTTATTAACAACAAGGTTTATTCATATTTACTAAAAAAATACAGAATTTATCATATTTTTAATAATAAAATGTAAGTTTTATATGGCTTTGTGAACCTCTTCCACTGTGAGGGCCTAAAATAGAATTTATTAAGCAAATGCCATCAGTTACATAATACTGTATACTGTTCACAGTATTATGTGACATAGTATAAAGCAATATTAAAATTACAATTAAATTCTACACAGTATATAAAATATAAAGGCAGAATGTTACTTTATTGTCCCAATATAAAATTACAAAATTAAGTATGTACAAATAAACGATTATTAGTCTACTGCCAAGTACCCATGCATATACACTTTATATTTGAAAAATCTCTCTTAAAAAATTACAGATTAATATGCATGTAGATTTCTCACCCTTTTCGACAAAAATAAAAGAATTAAAAATTACAGTAGAGTAATATCTATAAATTAGAAATACACAAGTCAGTAAAGTTTCTGTTCAGCCATTTCCTAAGGATTTATTCACTTTACAAGCACAAATTTAATCGCTTTCGATGTTCTTGTAAGAAAGGATATCACTTAGCCAAAGCGAAAGTAGCAGTACGATTGACATCAGCGCCACCTTGTCTGTGACGTCACTAACCTCGATGTATGGACCGAACGGTTATAATGGAGGAATATAAGCGCTTTCGACACTATATTTTCTAGCCATTGTACTTATACTATTACGGATGATTAACGAAAGAAAATTGGTCATTCGGCCGTCACCTTGGCCGAATGGCCAAGCGGTTGTCTGCTTTTGAGGGTAGAGATAACTTTTATTTAAAAAAAACTGTGCGCTAACAAGTTAAATCTTCATTAAGTCCGACTCCACGCGAGATATGACGCGTGACTACCCGCTATTTCTCCACCCCTCGACCTTTCACAACCAAAATATAATAGCATCAATGCTTCTTATATACAAGGCACACAGTGTTAAATTTCACTTCTTAAATCTTCATTGGCATACCTGAAACGTCTCGACTGTGTAGTGTTTATTGTTGACGTGAATGAGATTGGACATTCTCAACTTGCTAATCGTGTGGTATGCTAGTTTAATACAAAACTAAGAATTCACTAGCATATTTCTTCTTTTCTCTGGCCCTCATAGTCCTTGAAGGACATTGGCCTCATTCAGGATTTTCACCCATTCCTATCTTGAGCCTTTCTTCTCCAGCAGCTCACACAAATCCTTAAATCAGCCTCCACATCCACATCCTCATCCCATTTTTTTCGTGGTCTCCCTCTCAACCTTCTCCCCTCTAGTCTTTCTCTGTACATTCGATACACCTTTCTCTCCGGATCCGAGTCCATTCTTTCCAAATGCCCAATCCATCAAAATCTTCCTCTTTTGATTTCTGTCACAATATCAGAATTTTCGTATAAATCTTCGAGTTCCTTATTACTTCTTATTCTCCACTCTCCTCCCTCTTGTACCGGGCCATATATTCTTCTCAAAATATTCCTCTCAAATCGTCTCAACAGTTCTTCATGTTTACTTGTCAGTGTCCAAACATCGGAGCCATACACGATTACTGGTCTTATAATAGTTCTATATATTCTAATCTTACTACATCTTGATATTTCTTTATATGTTAGAATTCGTCTTAAAGTATAATAGCTTCTATTTCCCGCTGTCACTCTTGCCTTAATTTCTTTTGTCAATTTCGTTCTTTTCTGTTAGCCGAGTTCCTAAGTACTGAAATTTATTCACCTGTTCAAGTTTATGTTCCTTTATATGTAGAATTTGTCCACTTGGCCCTTGGCATTCTTTTCTAATTAACTTCATATATTTTGTTTTTGAGGTATTCCCAATTCCAGGACTCTCCCAAACTTTTCTTCTTCTAATACTATCATAAGCTTTTTAAAGTCGATAAAGTTGGTGTATCTCAATATTACACTCGTAGCATTTCTCCAGAATTAACCTTATTGTGGAGATTTGATCTATAGTTGATCTGTTATTACGAAAACCGCACTGATAATCTCCCACTATATTTTCCATGTATCCTGCTAACATTTTTTTCAAAAATATTAGCAAACTATTGATACATTCAATAAAGTAATTCCTCTGTAGTTACCACAATCAAGTTTGTCTCCTTTTTCGTGTATTGGGCATATTATTCCTCTATTCCAATTCTTGAATACATTCAATCCTTCTTCCAATTACATTCAACAAAGTAATTCCTCTATTATTCTTGTGGTATCTGTTCACTTTTCCAGATTTTCTTAACGTGTTTGCCTATCTCTAGTTCCAATTTCACACCACCTGCTTTTATCATTTCCGATACTATTCCATCCTCCTCAGAATCCTTGTTGTTTTTTAGAGTTGTTATTGCCCTTCTCAATTCGATTGGTCTTGGATATTCACATTCTCCTCCTTCCTCAATCTACCTCTGAGGGTTCTTCGTATATTTTTGTTTTCGTTTGACCCTCTATAGATTCTACTCCATCGTTTAAGTACTTCAAATGTTTTCGATCTTATCCATTATATCTTATATAAGTAAAGGTATGCAGTGGTGTATGTTCCGTTTCTGTTTCTTTTCTTATCTAATTTTATTTTACAGCTATTATATTATAGATTTCACTTTTTATTTGCAACGTATATAAGAAGTATTTACTAATCCCTTTCATTGTTTTCTTTTTATATTTGATTCTTGTATGAGGGAATAGTAACGGGAAATAATAAAACAGTAAATAAAAGCTAATTTTACTAATTATTTGTGAATTAGTATTGCGTGTAACTGTTGATCTTCACACATTGTATTTAGCCAGGTGTGCAGGATTTTCGTAAGTGTTTTAAAACAGATTGTGAATTTTTATAAACATACAGTAACACAGTACAATAGACCAAGAAAAACCTGAACGGTACAAATATATATTAATTAACTAATTAAATATCACAAATCCTTCCACTTTAATTTATAGTTTATTCCAGTTTATTTATCAACTTTTTTCCGTTATCTATAACAGAAGGAAGTAAAAAAAATTATGTTTATAATGAGGCATTTATCAAAATCTGTCCACTCGTTTACAATTGATTTCTGAAATATCAAAGCTATTGAAACCAATTGCGAGAATGACATTAAATATTCGAATAATTGAATACAATGGTGCCACGACACCGGAATTCAATTCGTCCCTATAGGGCCTTCGAGTTTCGAAGCAATTTTTCTCATAAGGTATAACAAAGTGAATCAGTCCATTCCCAAACCCCAAAAATATCCATTTTAATTCTAAAACCTCGTAATTTATGGTAAAATAAACCAACGCCCTAATTAATGCATAAAACAATGAAAACAAATATTAGATAAAAAACTGAAGAAAATAAATAACCCATAAAATTAAAATACTCTTATAAAACTTCATTTTATCAATGGATGGTCCGGAGGTATGCCATTATGTTCTAGTATTTTCTATAGTAACTTTATCAAGTTTGTACAATATTTAGCTTTTATTTAGCCTTGATATCATAGTGGCAGAACCTAAACTACAACTATATGCGAGTACCTTGTCCACAAACGGCACAGCGAGTGTTATCAACAAGTATACCTCGGTATGTACTAATATTCAATGTAAAGTAAATGAAATCTTTCAAACGATACTTAGTATTGAGTTATTTACTCAAACTGATTGCAGCAACAAAATGAAAATCGGCACTTTTGTAATGAATAAAATGTAAGAAATCAATAAAATACTTTAGATATACACGTGTTAAGTACGTGGATCTATGTCAAATATCACAGATGTTGAATACAATTTCGTTTCACTTTGTAAGAATCATATTATTAATCTGTGTGTGTGAATGTGGATTCGTTGTAGTGTAATCACACTAAACACGATTAGTCTTTTGCTTTTTGCGGAAGACTGCTGAAAACAGTGTCTTGTCGTAGTTCCGAGAAGTCTTACTGATACTATTTTGATATGTTTGTTTTTTTCTTATGGACTTTGAGCAAACAACAAAATACAAAAAATGCAGAAAATTTTGGAATCAAGTAACTGAGATCCAAATTTTATTTAGCCATACACCAAGATTTTAGTTTACAACAGTAAACACCTTTTAAACCTTGAGTGCTGGTTAACACTCTTATAAGTCAGTATAAAAATCATGATTTATTTTTTTACAGGAGCTCGTTTGTCTCGAAAGAAGCAACAGATACAAGCTCAATTTTAACACTAATTCTGTAGGAGAAAAATTCTCTTGGAATAATAATAATAATTAATAATAATAATATAATAATAATAATAATAAAATTTTACAATACTAAAGAAAAAAAAATGACTTTTCTATTAATCAAAATTTGTGTTTGTTTTCTATTTACATCCAGCCTATTTTGTTTTATTGGTTGATATAATACATAGAACAACTGTTCTGATAAACCAGCTAGCTCTGTCTTTACTACGGATCACTATCACCATATTTCTGAAGAGACAGTGCAACACCCATCGATTGGAATAGACATTTTAAATGGACACCGACTGTAATTACAGACATGCCGACTTGGCTTTTGTTTCGAAATGTTGGCAATTAAATTCCTTAAGGCAAAACTGCAACGAAGCACTAAAGGTGGCAGATCCAGACCGAGCGTGTGCGTGCGGAGGCAGTCGATTTAATTTTACGCTTTTGCGCGCGTGGCCGGGCGGATCGACGGCCCGTCTTTCGGGTGCGGCGAAGCCGCCGTCCGCCGTTCCGGTGCCGCGGAAGCACCTCCGTTGGTACGTGGCATCCGAAAGCCGTCGTGCTTTGTTCCGACGATAAGTTTTGCCACGAGGTAACAGAGGACATGAACTGTACTCTTGTTTCTAATATTTCTTTGTCTTTTTACACAGAAACGCGAAAATAACACATAAATAATTTATACACATTTTTTAGATAACAAATTAATTCTTGCACATATTTGAGTATTTGGTTTCAAATTCATACTATAGGAATGTTTGTATAAAGTAATTCCAATATTTAAAAAAAATTCACAAATTCCTAAAAAATAAATAAAATTTGCACGAAATGCACGAGTCGATGATTGATTGAATGATGCCACGTCTTTTGCGGAGTTCGGAATTTATAAAATTAGACGTCGGAATAAACAAACTTGTTTATTTCCTGTACCGTTAACATGCTCGATTATGTTAACAAAATTACTTAAATATTAAAAAATAATAATAATTATTCAAACAAATCTAATGATCAAAATATTTCTAAATATAAATATTTTCATGATTGTGACATGCTACAAATTCATGTCCTCTGGTTTGGAAGTAAAGAGAACAAAAAATTATCTTGTGTACATAACAAGCAACTAAGAGAATTTCAACATTTTTTAATTACACAATGAAATATATGAATAAAAATGCAAAATGTTGAAATTTCTTTTTTTTGGAGATTTTCATTTTTTTGTTGGGCTTTAATCCCTTTTGTGCAATATTTGAATGCACTGCTTTGGTTTATCAATGACATATGTATGTCAAGATATGGAGTTTTCGGACATGCATTGTTTAATTTTGCCATTTTTTTTAAATCGGCAAATATTCCATTTGTCGTCCTTTTTCTCGTTTTGTAAATAAATTTTTGGCACTTAAATTATAGTAAGGCTTTCCAGTTAAAAAATGCATGCACTTTTCTGAGGAAGTTGCAAAAAGTAAGTTAGGTGGACGGGAATTTCATAACAATGCATGGAATTGCCAACTTGTCTTTAAGTAAAGACCCCGACTGGAACATTTGCACGACGAATCGTTCTTTATATTTTTAATATTCTTTTTTCCTAAAGAGAGTTTAAGGTGATTACCGATGCGATACGTTTAGAATACAAATGCAATTAGCCGAAAACCTCTTCTGACCAACTGATGAGCGCAGCAAAAATCAAAAAAGTTATCGTAAATACTCACAATTAGACACTTTAAAAGCATAACTAAAGTTTAAAAGTTTCCAAATCATATTATGTAACTGCTTTATGGTGAAATATCAAATAAAAATCATAAATTATTGTAAACATCATTTAAACTTTTTGTTATCATCGAAATATCTAGTTTTGTTGAATATTACACCCAAAAGATCAACTTACTTTTTAGTGAATTAAACATTAGCATGCTAACACTACAAGTTGAAATTAATCGCACAATAAGATACTTTTTCTTTAACTGCTGATACCTTTACACTTTGCCATCAATTCTTTAATAAAAAGTCTTATAGGGGTTTAAGAAACCTTCCTAAAATAGCACTATACAAGGTGTTTGTAATGTTGCAGTCTTTCATCTCATCACTACAACAAAACTTCAGTCTTTATTTTTGCTTATTTAAATGTAGCAATTTAAAACTTGAAGCCGTCGGTAGGTATAGAAGCATTTGGATCAAATTGATATCCTTGATCTGATGTCTGTGGCATAAGATTAGGATCTTCGTCTACCTGTAAATAAAAAAAATACATCACTTTATTTTAAATTTATCAAATACTTGAGGCAGTAAAATCAGATCTGCCAAACTACAAAATATGCTACATTATAATTTACTCAGTTTATATAATTTCATTTGAATTAATGTTTTAATGTAGAAAAATTCAAAGAACTGACTTACTTTCAATTAATTTGTTTTATTCTGAAGTTAGTGGAAATTGTAATTTTACCACGTTACATTTATGACTAATTCTTAAATTACAGAAAACAAATTATATATGACATTATTATTTTAAATACAACTTGAAGTTAACATTGATATTCAGTTCTAAAAATTAATTACTGGGTAATCAAGCAGAAAGTTTTTATGCAAAGCCAGTGTGATGTGAGTCAGCATAATACATACCATGAGAAACATGTAACTCTTGAATGAATATCTATTAACTATGGATTTGAGGAACAACATTTGAAAAATTCTATATAAATAAATCAGTGGCACATTACATATCAGATGCCACCAGTTCCCAGTGTCTGCTACTCACAAAATGAACTTTTTGTTTGATCAATGTATAATACAATCTTGTAAATACATCCTCTCAACTATCCGTTAAAAAATAGTAAACATGAATAAAAGAGAGATATGTGTTTAAAAAAGTTATAAACTGGTAACATCAGTAAAGAATTGAACTTGCAATTACTGTATCCTTGTGCATAATTTCACAACAACAAAATACAGCTCCAAAAAGAATTGGTACAGAAGGGCAACAGGCCTCATTGCCTTTAGTCCTATACACTCACTAATCCGGCATTACTCTGTGCAAGGAATGGCTGGAATAGCAAGATTCTACCATATAACAACAACAAAAGAACTTTGTAAGTTGAAAAAACAAATATACTTTTAATTTTATTTCTAAAATTGGCATATCAATAACTTTGAACAGGAGGGAAAACTGTCATAATACGAATTTATGATGTATGTATGAAAATTTATACATTCTATAGTAAATGCTAAGTTTCAATAAATGTTTAAAATCTAGCAAGTAAGTGATAATTTTGTGTGTAAATATTTTATATATCAATATTTACAAACAAAATATAAAAAATATTTTATGTAATTATTGGAAGTGGTACTCAGATGTTCCTTCAGGATCTTTGAACACTACTTCAACAGTTTAACCCAACCATAATTAACAAAGTGAGTAAAAATATCTTAATTTAAACTGCAATTTACAATAGAATACATTTATTGTAATCACTTTGGGAAATTGCCAACACCCAAAACTATTGAGTTGAGAAATAAGTCATTCTGTTTTTTATTGACCAATTAAACATTTTACAATAGCAGTAAGTTTTCACAAAAAAGTGTGATATTTGGAGTTTAAGTAAGGGAACATGGTACCAGTCCGTTAAACTGATTTGAATAGTTTTAATTTTATTTTATGAACATTTTAGTTCTCTGAAATATAAGCAGAGGACATCCATCTGAAGCATGTTTTGCTTTTTTGTTTCTGAAAAGGTTTAAATGCAAATAAAACGACATTAGAATTTTACAAAGTTTATGGCACTGATGCCATAAACTTTAAAGGTGAGAAAAGCAGAGTTTTGTTTTGCTAAATTCCAGAAGAGAGATTTTAGCTTCAAAGATGATGAGCCAATTGGTTGAAGCTAATCCAAGAACTGCAACAAGTGAATTGGCTATAAAACTAAATGTACGCCAAAAACCTGTATGAAACCATGTTAAAAGGCTCGTTAAAGTTCCTAAGTCAGATATGTGGTTCTGCACAAGTTAACAGAAACTGATCTTGCACAATGATTGACTAATGCTGGATTATTATTCAATCATCAAAAGAAAAATCCATTTTTACTCAAGAAATTATGGAGATGAAAAATGGATATTATACACTAATATTCAATGGAAATGATCATGGTTAAATTCAACAGAGTCCTCAACATCCACACCAAAAAGAGTCCCCTAAAAAAGTAATGTTGTGCATAAGGTGGGATGTGAAGGGAATACTAGATCCAAACCAAACCATAAATGTCAACACACATTGTGAACAATTAGATTGTTTAAGCAAAGCATTAAAGGACAAAAGACCAGCATTAGTAAACTGCAAGACCATTATACTGGACCATAACATTGTGTTACCAAATTAACCATAAGAAAAATAAAAGAATTTCAGAGGAAAGTTTTGTAATCAGATTATTATTTGTTTAGATCTTTACAGAAGGATTTAAATACAAAAAAGTTTGGTCAAATTGATGAAGACAAAAATACTATTGCAGAATATATTGCCTCAAAATCAAAGAGGAACTGAAAAATTCATAGAAAGATAACAACTAGTGAGTGATACAACAAAATGAATCATATATAATTTATTAATTCTTTGTATTTGTAAGCTGAATAAATTTTTATGTTCACTTTAAACATTTTGTTTAACACTTTTGTTAAACATTTTGTTTAAAGTGAACATTATTGGGTTGAGTAATACATCTTTGCATTTTTTTTTATGTTCACTTTAAACATTTTGTTTAAAGTGAACATAAAAAAAAATGCAAAGATGTATTACTCAACCCAATAATTTCTTACCCCCTCTCTTCATGATGTTGGTCAGTTAGACTAAAATTAGTATTAGTTGTGGATTTGATGATTCTGATATGAAAATTTATAGTTTTAACACGTCCTTTTAAAGTTTACAATTATTATTATTAGTAATCCATCCAGTTTATAACTGACGTAAGAATTACTGTAATTAAATAAAACAATTAATTAAATATAGCTATTATTCTGTGAGCAAATAACAATTGTTCATTATCAGCCATATGTTGACGCTAACAGAGAAAGACTTAAAGATAATGACAACTATAACTGGTACTACAATGAGTAATATTTGTATTTTTGAAACAATACTAATTTTGAAGATATTAGACAACTGATGATGACAAAATACTACAATAAGCAGAATCTATTATAGGGACCTTGAATAAGTTCTCGCTGTTTTTTTCGTGAAAATTAACACTTTATTTTAAAAAAGTCGTAAAAAACATATCACTGAAACTATTGTCCATCACTAGCCACTACTTTCTCCCATTGTTCTGGCAGCATTTGAATTCCATGTCAGAAAAACATGTCTTTTGAGGCTATCCAAGAATCAACCCATTTTTTGGCATCTTCATAAGAATGGAAGTGCTGCTCAGCCAGGCCATGTGCCATCGATTAGAACAAGTGATAATCGGAAGGGGCAATGTCTGGTGAATACAGTGGGTGGGGTAGGACTTCCCATTTAAGCATTTCCAAGTAGGTTTTCACCGGTTATGCAACATGTGGCCGAGCATTGTCATGTCACAAAATCACTTTGTAGTCTCTACTAATATAATGGCCATTTTTCCTTCAATGTTTGGCTCAAACGCATCAACTGTAGTCAACAGCAATCTCCCATGATGGTTTCGTTTGGTTTGAGCAGCTCACAATAAACTACACCTAGCTGATCCCATCAAATGAAGAGCAGAAGCTTTGAACCATGGATATTCGGCTTTGCTGACGATGTTGATGCATGGCCTGGCTTACTCCACAATTTTCTACGCTTAAGGTTATTGTAGTGTATCCACTTTTTATTGCCTGTCACGATATGATGCAGAAAACCTTTCTTTTTCTGCCGTTGAAGCAGCTGTTCACATGTGAAAAGACGCCATTCAACATCTCTCAGTTTCAACTCGTATGGCACCTAAGGTCCTTGCTTTTGAATCATTCCTAATCCTTTCAAATGTTTCGAAACTGTTGTGTGATCAACCCCTAATGATTCTGCAAGTTCAACTAGCGTCTGACATGAGTCTTCATGAAGTAATGCCTCCAATTCCTCATCTTCAAACTGTTTTGGTGCACCAGATCGTTCTTTATCTTCAACATCAAAATCATCATTTTTGAAGCATCTAAACAAATCTCTGCATGTTGTTTCCGACAAAGCATGGTCGCCGTAAGTCTCAACAAGAATTCTGTGTGCTTCAGCTACAGATTTTTTTTGAATAAAATAGTGCAATAAATTCCCCACAAATACCCTTTTTTTGGCAGGAAACTCAACATGTTTAACACTATAAAAAAATAAATTGTTTACACTTCCGCGTAATGACATATACTGAATTTCACGGTCACTTATTGTACTTCCTTACAGATGCGTCACCATCTAAAAATACATGCATGTAGTTCTGGTAATGTCATCTGTTGGAAAACAGCGAGAACTTATTCAAGGTCCCTATATATCTACAATTATAATTTTAGAAATTACTAACTTTTCTAAAATGGCATATTTGAATAAAAAAGTAAATACAGTGGTACCTCGGTATACGTCTGCTTTAGAATACGTCCAATTTGGAATATGTCCTGTTTGGACGAAACATATTTTGCTCGGTATTCGACTTTTGTTTGGTATACGACTTAATTCAATTACACGTGCCATCTATGAACAAGTAGCACTATCAGTGTACTAGGCCAGACTAAACGTTCGCGGTGCAACAGTTTATAACTTTGTTAGATTTTTTCTGATTTTAATTTGTAAGTAAAATTTATTTACTTACAAATTAAAATCAGAATTTATTTTTATTTTTATTAATCATGAATTGCAAAAGGGCAAATGAAAAGCAACAGAAAACTAAAAAAATTTGCTAGAATCACAATGGAACTGAAAAAAAAAATTGTTGAGAAATATGAAAGTGGCATGCATGCTGGCGACAGCATATCAGAAGCAATTATTTGCAAGAAGGCTAAAAAGATAAATGCTGATCTCATGAAAAATCAAGCAGGAACTAGCCAGGAAAGCGAGGTGTTTAAAGCCAGCCATTTTTTTTACATGAGAACAAATTAATCATTTTTACATTACTTCTTATGGGAAAGGTTGGTTTGGTATATGTCCTATTCAGTATAAGTCCAAACACTAGGAACGGATTAAGGTCATATACCGAGGTTCCACTGTATTCTAAACCCCTTTAAATTATTAAGGCTGAAAATAGTGTAAAAAAAAAACTTATTTGTTATGGTTGAAAAATTTTAATATTTACTTACATCATCAGAGAAATACTGATCTATAATTTCATAAGCCAATTTGTAGATATCTTCATTTTCATGATTCTGTAAAGCTTCAATTTTATCCAAACCTAAAATAATCCATAAAAGTCATTAGTGCACAAAAATAAATAAGAATACCAATAAATCAAGTCAACGTAATATAATCTTACCACCACACTCTTCAATTTGATTGGTAATAGCATAGAACTGAGAACCGGCCGTTTTAAGAATATTATTGATGCCATCGAGCACGACCTGAACTACTTGAGGATCCCTCACTGACAAAAGATTACATAGAGGTGCAATGACTCGTTCGTTCACTAAATATGCCACTTGGGCTTTAGTTCCACTGATTGTCAAGTTACTAATTGCCCAGGCAGCTTCTTTTTGAGTCTGAAATTCACCCTACAAACAATGATTAAAAGATTGTTTAATTAATTAGAAATAAATTTTTTCACATATAGAAAAAAAAATCAGAAAAATAGTTTATATGTATTTTTTTAAAAATTGTGAAAAAATGTGAAGTATTGTGTAAACTAAAAATGCTTTAATTTACTACTTTTACAACAAAGAAAATATAACAGAAAGCAAAGAATATACAATGTATATAACTTTCATAAAAACTATTGAGAAACTTACTCTACTTAAGTGATGTATGATCATTGGAATTAATCCAGCATCAATAACAGCCTGAACCTGCTGTTGATTGCCAGCTGTTATATTTGATAAAAACCAGACTGCTTCCTAAAATTAGAATATAAAGAAATAATTTGTAATAGTCTTTAATATAAATAAAATTACCATTTTATATTCATGCCTACAGTACACATTATCTCTCAAATATATACAGGTATCTCTTATTACAAGTGATGTTAAATTAAGCAATTTTGCTGTGATACAATTTCAACAATCAAAACAGATTCTGAATTCAATCAACTTTCAGTTCCATATCCTTACTGTTCAGTCTTTCTCAGCTGCTGGATCAAAAGCATTGTAAATGATAAATTTGTCTTAAATTGTTTAAAATTACAACAGATCTGATTTTACAACTATACAATCTTCAATATGTTTTAAAATCATCAATCCATTAACCCAAGACCTCAAAAAAAAATCAAGAAAAACTCCTTCCAAGAATAATTAAGATTCAGTTCTTGTGTAGATTTATAATCAGATTAAAAATACATTTCAGGAATTGCATCCCTATTTTACCTTTGTAAAAGTCAACTTGCTTCATCTGATTCCATGTCTTGCAGTGCAAGAAATACCTGTATATTGTAGGTTATACAGGGGAAGTGCAAAAGAAGGTATACAATTGAGAATCTGAGAAATACAAATGTTTGGTGTTCATTATTATCATCTTTTATTAGTTTGTATTCCTTATGTGTAATTTAATTTGTACATAAAAATAAATGTTTTTTCTTCCTTTTTTCTTTTCTCCCTGTATGTTTCTTTCCCATAATAACCACTGTATACCTACTTTCTTTTTTATTTATTTTTAACTCTTTCTGCCCTCTGGGCACTAAGAGGGTACCTCTTTATGCAGGCCCATTATGAGTTCAGCCAGGCCCACAATGGGGCGACCGGGTGGTGAGGGATGGGGCCCGACATATCCGAACGGACCATATATACCTACTTTTGCACCCCCCGTATATGTATAACATTAACATACTCGAAGTAGATTACACAATCTACAAAAGATTTATGTTGGATAACTGATGCCATCTATACCCACATGAAAAAAAAAATTACATTTAGTAGTTGAGTTAAAATTTAAAAATATATTACCTTATTAATTTTTTCTTTGGGATGGTTGAGCAAAGATGAAAAATGTGACAGAGCATCACAATTTAGTACCACTTGTGTTTGTTCATCTGTACCAGTTACTATATTTCCAACTGCCCTTAGAGCTGCTGTCTATTTAAAAATATGCAAATTAACCAATTATAATACCTTTTCCACAAATATTTCATTACTATTTCACTTATATCACTAATTTTTTTATTATTATTATTACTTAATTATTATTTAATATAAATTAAATTTATTAATAAACAAAATAACAACAGTTTGAATTAAGCAGTAAAATAACACACACAAAACAAAAACTAAATTTTAATTAAAAAAATAAATTAAGGTTTTATTACCTGAACTTTCACTTCTTTGTGACTTAACAATGGAACTAGGTTAGGGACCACAGCAGAATCAATAACCATCTTAAACAAAAATATCTAATGTTTAAAATTTCTAACAGATAAGATTATACAATAATTCAAAATAACATACACGAAACTAATTCATTGCATTGGAAGAGTTTGTTTATACCAAAATATGTTTCAATGTAACACAAGAAAATACACATCTTCATATTTATCACCATTCACTCATTATTTTCTAAACTTCATATTTTAGTTACTCTCCCTGCTTTTATAAATTTAGAAGTAACAACTTAATTAATTCATACTGAAAAAGTAGTGGTTGAGTGATTTGCTTAAACATAGAATAAAAAAATTAGCTAATTGCCATCATTTTTTAACATATACTTAGAAGACTAGAAATAAATCACAATGAATTAGGAATTTATATTAACATTGTTTCATATCCATCTACAACTCTTGAAAACTAATTAATTACATGTTTGAAAATATTAAATTTAATGAGTCATTTCTTACATCAGACTTATTTTCTTAATCATTATTATTTTTCTACTTGTATACTGTACTATTGTTTCATATAATTTATGCACTCTTAGAAATTAATATTCACTTATATATATTAAATTATATGGAGATGGTCTATGAATAAAAATTAATGCCATTATTATTTTAATTCAATTTTTACTGAATACTAATGAATATCTTACTATAAAAACAAAAAATAAAATTACAAAAATTGAAAGTAAATAAGCAATTATAATCTAAAAATTTGAGTTATCAGTCATTCCTAAACCCTTTTATAATTCCACATCTGCAAATGTAAATCTTAATTTGAAAGAAAAACAATTCTGTCTCCAAACCAGGTTATACAAGATGTTCCACTTAAAATCAGCCCAAGTGAGTTAATGAAACATTAGTGATTTAAATATTCCCTATAAAATTTACAGGGGAAAATCAAATTTCCAAAACCATATGCAAACTAGAGGAAAGCATTCGCAGAAGCATTAAAGCTATCGACATCATTATTTTACTAAACATCAGTCTAAACACAATTACACAAACACAAAGGTACTTAGATGCACAAGGACACCATTTTTGCATCAATTTATATAAGATTGTTCGTGTATAATATATCCACTAGATAAAAATTGTTATTACAGTAGAGCGTCGATTATCCGAAAGTCAATCATTCGAAAGAATTCCAGTTGGCAAATTTAAATTTTCGCCAGTGCTGGGCACTGCAATCTTTGGCTATGTCTTGGGCTACTCAAATATTTTATGTTTTTGATACTAAATTAACTTCTGAAGTATAATTTAGTTATTGTTTTTATATTTTTCAATATATTTATTTTGTTTGTACAAAATAAAAAAATAATTTTTAACGATACAATAGTCTTTGTTAGGCTTAACATCGACAAAAATTCAATGCAAAGTGACACGCAACAGAGAAAAATTTCAACATGGGATAAATTAATATATTTTTTCGTACGTAATCAGTTATCCGAAACATCGATCTTCCGAACAACCCTAGTCCCAAATTGATTCGGATAATCGACGCTCTACTGTACTTACAATTACAATTTAATGAAATTAAATAAAATTAGTAATAATTAAATGAAATAAAAGCAAAGTTAAATATAAAAAGTAAGTTATGAGTTTGTGTTGTAATTCTGAAATTTTAAAATAAATATAAAAAGTTACAATTTTTTGAATTTTCTGTAAATAATCATCTAATTTTCTTAATGCTTGCTTACTGAAAGAATAAAAATAATTTATTCAACAGCAATAAACAACCCATGGCCCAAGAGGTCCTGATGGGCAATGCCTGGGGTTTTGTTAACAATTTTATTTTTATTTTTTTCGTTTTCTGACTCATGCCATAATGCAATCCTAATTAAGCTAATATTTGTGATTAAGAACATTCAAACTAAACTTGACCAGGAAAATAATGGAAAATAAAGTATATATTACTAGTTTTTGTATCATTAGTATATATATTTCTTACTACCTAGTCTACTTGTGATTATGAAGTATGTTGGTATTTAACAGCCTTAAACCCCAAAACTCCAAAAGAAAAAATGCATGGGGCCTACCAGAGAAGGTGAAATTTTTCTGGATAAGGGCTGCAAGTGAACTTAGAAGTTCACTTGCAGCCCTTATCCAGAAAAATTTGTCCACCACTATTCTAGAACACTTCTCCATAATGTTAATCCTAGATAACTACACTTAATTTTCAGTTACATTATAACTACACATTCATCGAGCGGACTAGGCACTAAAAAACATTAATATCAGCAAAATTGTTCAATAAAAATAGGAAATAAGATTACATGCAGTTTCTACATGTTAACATTATGGGGGCCACAAAAATGCATTTTTGCATTTCATGCAACAGTGTTTTGTCATTTATCAAGCTTTCGATAGACATAAATAGCATATTTTACATGGATTCAATGCAGAATGAGTAGAAGCTTCTTCACTGGGCACATCACCTAGAATATCCAGTATTATGGTTCTGATATCACGCCTCAAAGGCACTGTCTGTAACCACTGTCGTAGCCAGGGCTCCATGAGTTTGTCTCCCATCTTCATAAAGAAATCCCACCAGGACATAAGTTTTGTTTTTGTTTCTAACATTATTAGAGAAATAAATAGCATAGCTATTTATTGCCAATAGGTTTAGCATATTATATAACACGCATAGTGGCCACCTTTTGGTTTTGACTCATATTTGAACACATTTGATCTACTGTGTCTACCGCACCCTTTATACTATTATAAAAATGTATTATTTGTGGTTTTCCTGTATTTTCATCAATGGTAAGTTAATCATGAATAGTCAACAAAACATAAACAACTTTATTTGACTTGGCTTTGTACGAAACTGATGTCTTATTGCTGTTGTAACAAAATATTGAAGTACCAATAACACAATTTAGAATTTTTTAATTTTTCAGGAATTTCTCTTTCGTTACTTCTAAGAGTGCCAACTAAGGTCAAATTATAAGGTGACTTCAATAGTTCATCTGCCAAAGATACAGATGTGAACCTGTTATCCATAGTAATGTTACAGTTAGTTCCATGTAAAATAGATGTTATTTCCTTTATGAAAAACATAGCCAATATTTGTTTCTGAGGAGCAGTACCTTTTCCCAAATAGGGAATGGCATTTATCACGTACTAACTGTTTACATCTGCAACCATAACAATGTACATAATGTACATGACTTTGCAACAAAGTTACATAGTAACTAAACTTTCGCCAAGTGGACTACGAGATGGCCATAAGTGAATTTCTAATTGACGTGTGAACATAATTACATCACACATAGCACTGTTTATTCAAATTATTAAGGTAGAAAAAGAATGACTGGCAGGAAGCATGAGAAAGTTTCTGAATTTCACTTTCGAGCAGAGATGCATCGTCGTGTGGATGAATGATTAGTTATATAGGGTTAATAGAGAAACTAAAAATGTTTAAGTGAATAAATGGTTTTGCCCTTTCAAAATAATTCATAATAAAATTTATATTGCACAACTTTGAAGGTGTATGTGTTACTGTGAATGACTGATATCTGGCAAATGTCGAAATTTTCTGGTGAATGTTAGTATTCACACAGTCATTTCGTGTATGTACGAAATATTTGCTAAATATCATTATTTCTCACTTACACCGGCAAATGTCAACACTTGGCATGCACTGTTGGTGAATGTTGAATAAAAATATTTTTATTACGTTAAGACAAAAATGCAACTTTTTAATATGTGAAAATAGGAGAAAGCTTAAGTAACAGCACATGTAAATAAACTGTTGAACCTAAAACGAACAGTACATTCTAAATCATTAAAGAAAATAATACAATAATAAACTTACACATAAATTATGTGATTAACGTTATACAATCTTATTTATTGCAACAACTTAAACTGTTATGGCACTTTGAATTGCACAAGAGTCCCTTGCTTTTACAACTGCATTTATTCGTGGAACACTTCTTTTTGCAATGACAGCGTGTATAGCCTTGCCCTCCACTTTTCAAATTAGCTGCAGCTGCTTCTCTCAGCAATATTTCTTGAGAAGAAATCTCATCTACGGAAAGTAACTTTTCTTTACAAATTACAAACTGATTACATTATTACATGATTACGAACTGATCTGTTAATGGTGTCTTTTATTTGAATATCGCTGACGCCTTACCAATGACACCTCTCATCTTCCGCCACTTGACCTGACAAACCGATCCCCATCTCACGGGATCAAAAGAATAAAAATGCCATCCAGTGACAAAGTAGGCAATTTCCACCAAACCGTTGCCGGGAAAAGAGGTACGACCTTGTCCTACCTCCGGCTACCCACAAAAAATTTGGCGACAGACTGATGTCTCTCTGTCAAAATTGGCTTCTCGGATGTCGTTTCGATCTCCACCAAAGCTTATCTGTGCTTGTCGACATACACCGGTGATTATTCAAATGTATAATAATATAACCAAATATTCGGTCTTTCACCAACGTACTTTGTATGTGGCGACATTCACCAAAGAATATCGACATTCTCTAATTTTGATCTTTCACAGTAACATATATATTTAAAAGATTCTGTTTAAAATATGTATTTGATTCAACAGTAAAAAAAGTAAATAAGACTTATAAACAGATTAAATAAACTTTTAGTGTGAACAAATTCATTTAAGTATAATTTTGACATACCTGTATTTGTTCATTTCCACCATCAGTAAGATATGAAAGAGCCCAAACAGTATCTACCAAGATCTATATATAAATTTAAAAATTATGTTTTAAAAATAAAAAAAAAACTACTTTAAAAGTATTTTACTTTTACAGGACATTCCTTACATTTATATCACTGTGGTGAATAAGCATGCAAAGTGCAGGTAACAATCGTTTAATAGTTTCCACGGGAGGCGGTGGATCTTTGTTGCGACACAAATTTACAATGACCCAAGTGACATTACGTAGAAACGACAGAGGAATATCTGGTTTGATAAAGGATAATAATGGAGGTACCACTCCTAACCTTATCACGTAGTCTCTAAGCTGTGGACCGTCACCTGGAATAATTGATTTTGAATTAACTGGCTATCAACTATTATGAATTACTACAAAATCTGATAAAACTATCATAATTCTACCTATGATATTTCCTAAAGCCCAAACAGCCTGTTCACAAACATTTTGATGCGGGGAATGAAGTAGTTCTAGAAATAATGGCACAGCACCTATAAACAAAATAAAACAATTAAATTTAAATTGTCTAATACATTTTCTTTTGCAACTATTTAAAAATAATTTTCATTCTATCTTACCAGCACTTACAACAGCCTGAGTTTGATGAGATGTTCCTGAAGCAATATTTGTCAAAGCCCAAGCAGCTTCAAACTGAAGAGAGGGGCTGAAAGTATGATATAAACTAGAAATTACAATTAATTTCTTATTACTTTCAACAGAGAAATAGCAAAACAAATTTGATTTGATAACATAATACTTGATAACATCTGATATATATGAAATAAAATTTACTTATATTATATAAGAGGCTAAAAAAGAATACTTATATTAATTGCTAATATTATAAAACACATAATAAAAACACACAGCCACAAAATATACTTTCTTATTAATTCCCTCAACACTAAAAACTCCATAGTTAACACTTAGACTTAAGAATAGCATTTAATTTTGCTAATAAAGTTCACAGTTACAGATTTATTGTGTGTAAATGTTTTGGAGATGATTTATATCATCAGATCAACACTAAAAATAAATATATCAGCATAAAACAAATTGATACAACTGACTTAAATATAAAACACTTAATGAGATATGATTAAACATACGAGGGCAGTTTCTTCAACTTTCAGTGGTCCATAAAACAAACAAAGACAAATGTAAATAACAAAATGAATTTATTACCAAAAGTTAGATACAAACATGGTTACTTTTCAACATAATCATTGTGAAGATGGTCCTTAACGTTGTTTTGAAGAGCATCATTGGTATCAAATCTCAGGTTTTCAGTTCAGGAAAGAGGTGGAAGTTTTACACATTAAAGGCTTCACATGAAGATTTCCACCCAGCTTGGAACATTTTTAACAACCAGTTTTGCACTGAACGACTCCCACCTCTTTCCTGAACTGAAAACGTGGCTAGCAGAGCAGATATTTCAGACCAGTGATGATCTTCAAAACAACATTAAGGCCTATCTCAAGTCACTGGCCACAACACTCTATGAAGAGGGGATTGCAAAGCTCTTCCACAGATATGACAAATGCCTCAATCTTCACAGTGATTAAGTCAAAAAGTAACCATGTCTGTACTCAACTTTTGGTAATAAATTCATTTTGTTATTTACATTTGTCTTTGTTTTATGGACCATTGGAGGTTGAAAAAAAGCCTACATATTTTGAGGTAATTTATAATAAACTAGCTGCAATGACACGCTTTGCTGGGTTTTTATTTGTATGTAATATAGTTTTTTTATATATATAAAAGACTGTTTTTCTAAGTAATCTAGAATCTAGCTGCAAGGACCCGCTTCGCTGGGCAAAAAGTAACGATAGTGAAGATTAAGATAATTACATTATAGCTAATCTTACCCGTTTTCACAAAATGCAAGAATTAGGTCCCCCGTTTCCAGACTAATTAGAGAATTTTTACGTTTAGTCAAACGAAC
>NW_019385085.1:269033-285044 GCF_000671375.1 Centruroides sculpturatus
AACGGCCATAAAAATTATTTATATTAAGGATGTCTCCAAAGGTCAACGAAGTTTTCGCAGAAAAATAATATCAGAAATCGCGGCTGCGGTTTGATGCGCTGTTCCGCGTCGAAACCAAGCTTTAGCAACGGGCGTAGTCGAACGGTACACACTCAGTAAGCAATCCTACAATTTTTTGTTTATAACGTAGTTTATACGGATTATTTTCAAAAAAATATACGTATTTTGGAAATGTTGAGTCGAATTAGTCTAGAATCGATTAATTTTATGAAAGAAAACCTTTCAAACAGCCGTAGTCCGTAAACTATGATTCCTACAAAATTGATTCATAAAGAACGGAACGTATCTACCGTCTTATAGGGGGATCTACTGTATATATAGATGTAAGACTGTTTGAATTTATTTTTTCCTTATTTGTTTAATGAGACAATTGGCTTTGCAATCTATTAACATACATAGACATCGTAGGAGGTGGTGAGGGCCACACTCATAGGTATAGCCCCGGAACCAGAAATGGAAGAAAGAAGTAAAGTTTGTATAAGAAGAGGGTAAGGTGAAGGTGAAAAGAAGTGAGATAGGATAGTTGAAAGATGTTGAGGGATCCATGGGTGCCTGCATCGCATTTAATTGACAGAAGGTCGAGCGGTTAAGGCAGCAGCATACCACTCTGGAAGATCTGGGAACCAGATGGTCCTGTCCCTCACCACCTGTCTGCATTTGTATAGTTATGCTCTGAAAGTATCATCTATATGTATGTTAAGTGCTGTGTTTATAGAAATAATGTATTAAATTTAAAGGTTATTTATGCTGACTGGGTTATAATCTCCATCGCCACAGCTTAATTAAGTTATGATAATGAACATTAATACATTATATGAGGTAATATTTGATACATTGCTAGACAGAAAAATCTCAATAACTTTTTAGTTTATGCATCAACATCATAAATTTCGATATTCTACATTAACTTTTTCATTTAAATTGAATTTACACCAAAGAAATTATATAAAAGATTAACATTTTACAAATGAACTTACTTGTCATGTCGTTTTAAACAATGTACTAAAATGGGCAAAATCCCTGAGTTGATTAAATCATCAATGGGAGGATTACGATCACTGGAAAGTAATTTTCTATGCAATAATAAAGATTTTGATTAGTACATTTTTTCAAATTCAAAATACATCTAGTTAAGTAAAGAGAACAGTTTACGACTGCACAATTACCTTGCAGCTTGAACTGCATTTAGCTGAACTCCTGGATCATTGCTGCTAGCATTTTGTACAATCATTTCAAGGTTTGTATGATTGATACTCCTGTCTGTCTCATCTTCATCTGTAGAGTCTGTTTGAGGAACATTTCTTCTTTTCAGAAGAGATTCGTCCCTTTTGTTTTTACGTAGTTCTATTGTGACTTCATTTCTGCGTCTTCTCATTTCCTGTTAAATGAACATTCTAATTAGTCAGTAGAAATACTGTTTTAATATAATTTTAACATTATTAATAGGCTTTGTATCATTGAAAATTTTTTAAATTCTCTAAAACTAGATTCATACCATCATATAAAATGCTATGAACACTAATCAAAGCAAAATGTTCAGAATGTGATACAAATTGAGTTAAAACATGAATGGCTGAAAAGGTTTTGTTTACAAGATTAGTATCTTAAGAAAACAAAATTAATTAGTTAACAAACTGAAGTTCAGCAACAGTCAAGATATTTCTAACACCTAATGACATGATCAAACAGTTGCCAAAAGGAGAGGAACTGCCCCATTGGCCTTTCTGTTGTCAATCAAAACACTGATGAAAATTAATATGAAATGTCTGCTAGAATTTATATATATATATCAAAGGAAAATTTAATGCCCTCAGTATCGTCTAAACCAGGGGTGTCCAACCTTTTTGTTTCTCTGGGCCACATTGGAAGAAGTCATGGAGTTTTGGGCCACAAGTATATTATATATACTTGTGGCCCAAGTATATTTTGGCTCAATCCTTAAATATACAAGTATATTTAAGGATTAACATGTCTAGATTATAGTAATAAGTATTAAAACTTTATTATAAAAAAGGTTATTTTAAAAAATTACTTCTACAGACATTTTCAGTTTTTACTTAGAAATAGATAAATTCATTTATTATAAAAGAAACAAACGAAAATTTATTTGAAAAACACAAATATTTGTTTTATTTGGGTCTCTAATTAATAAAAAACAACGAAACACCATTTTAAAGTGCATTTTTATTCAAATAATATATTTATAAATAAGATGTAGCCCAAAAAGTAGCCAATGTGCCAAATAATATTTTTATGCCAAACTAATAAAAGGGTACCCAAATTTGGCACAAAGTAGACAAATCTTGCAGCACTGTAAGGAATACTAAATAAAGCTGGAGTTGAGACTCAAAGGAGTATAGACTCAAATTCAGGGAAAGGAGAGAAAGGCCAAAAGATAAAAAATAATGAGAATGATTGGAAAATTAAGGGTCAATATTTGCATAACAGAAGGTCTGTTTAACCTTTCTCACTACTTTTTATCTTTTAGCCTTTCTCTCCTTTCCCGAAATTTGAGTACACTCCTTTGAGTCACAACTCCAGCTTTATTTAGTATATCTTCCTCATTTCCAAGTATTTGAAAATATTTCCTTTCCACTCAAAAATAAATTAGGTATAAAGGTTTATGGCTTCGTGAAACTTCTTTTTTGAGTTTATGCCGTTGAAAAAATAAATAAATAAATTTGTTGGTTTTGTTTACACATTTATTGGGCCACATTGGAACTTGCCTTGGGCCGCGGGTGGACACCCCTGGTCTAAACCTTAACAACAACAGTGACATCACTGGTAAGACAAAACCTATGTAAACAGTGACACCCTTTGAATATCTACCAACAGACGTTCTAGCAAACCACAGAGTACCTGAAGAAGGCCTATTAAGAAGGGTGAAAACATTTGTAATCAGTGTTTAAACAGCTAGAAGCAAAGTGAGAAAGATTTTATCTTAGTCATTTTAAATAGTTCTAGCTCCAAATGCATAGAAAATTAGTATATTTTATTGAAATTCTGTATTGCTAAATTTATTACATTACACTCCCGTTTATCGCTGTTCATTTTCTAACCTTAGCTTTTAACGATGTAATAAAAAAGAATCAAAACAGTTTGGTTCTAGAAGGGATTAAATCAATTCAATCAAAGAAATGTAATTGGCTGACTTTATACTGAGAATTGCTGAAAAATGGAAAATCATTAAACATTTCTCTGCAACAGAATTCCAAGGCATACATTATAAAGCATCATTTCAAGGTAAAGCAAAAGAAACCAGCAAAATGAAAAACAGAAAATGGTTGAAAGAGAAGGAAAATAATTGAAGAGAATCCAATTGAAGGAAAAAGCATTGGGAAAATTTATACACCTAGAAAATTGGGAAGAAAGTTCAAAATTTCACATACACACATTCACCAGATTCTTCAAGAATGTCAAGTGAGTTCAAGAAGCAAAAAAATCTGTTCCAAAATACACAATGGATAAATAAATAAATAAATACTGTACTATTTTCTGAAACCAAACAAATTGTTTTTAATCAGAAATGTTTTCAATCTTTTATAAGAACATCTTCAGCAGAAACTCTCTTTTCAATAATTGAACATTAAATTAAATAAATTACATAAAAATAAATAAATTTTTTTAAAATCTATAAAATCCTTTAACATAAATAATAAATAAATAAATTAATTAATTAATTAAATTTAATAGTACATACAAAGATTGAATAATGAAGAGCTGCTGAAGATGTTCTTATAAAACAACAAAAACATTTCCAATTAAAAACAATTTGGTTCCTGAAAACAGCATTTATTTATTTAATATGGTACCAAGTTTGGATGTATTTTCTGTTGATACACAATAGTGCACTTGTACTCAAAAATTCTTCTGTGGAAGCTGCATGATGGAGTATTGAAAGCATCAAGCAATCTTTATGTGGTTATGAACAACAAGTTCTATTTCACTTTTGATGAAGTGAATATTCCAGTAATAATCACCATAGATCTGCTATTTTTAATAATTAATACTAAGTAATTTGCTACTAGAGATTGATGTTAGGTGCCATCTCTTATTTAAATTATAATTATTAATTTAGATAATTTATTAAATAATTTCAAATCTTCTGGAAGAAATGAACTGTCCTGGGCCAGGACTTGAACACACAACCACAACTTATTGTGGAGTGCCCTTGCCAGTTGCAAGTGGTGTAACTAGAAAGCATACTACAACTGATTTTGTGTTACAGTCATGGCTTTGCTGACAAAATCATACAAGAAATTAGTCTTAGCCCTAATTCAAACTAGGGCTAAATGGGACTTTTTGATGGACTGTAAGAATAATAATGTGTTTCTTATGTCCATCTTCCGTAATTGATTACCCATGGAATGTGAAACACTACTGAGGACATTAAAATTTCTGTGTCTACAAAACGCGATTAGAAACACCAGACACTTAATGTACACCAAACTTACAAAACTTATTAACTTTGAGAGATCTATATATTAAGAATCATGAGATGCTGTTTGAAGTCAATAGTAGTTATAAACCTACAAAACCAAGTTTCAACTACTTTGCATAAAAATACATTAAGAATAACATCTTAATGTATTTTTTATTAGATGGATTCTGCAAATTCAAGTCCCAAAGCACACTCAAAATACAGGGAATCTTTTCATTTGTTAGGATGGTATTTCCTCTTCAAATTTTTTGTAGAAAGTAGTGAAGAAAGGTCCCATGTATGCACCCCACAATGTTTATATCTGACCTGGATATGTGTTACCAAACATCAAGAAATTAGTTTCTCAGATGGAAGAAACACACACACACACACACAAAATTCTTCAGGTAGAAGATAGTCTTCAAGGTACAAAACATTAGGAACAAACCACAGGATATGCAATTTTGGCAGAATGCTGATGCTAGTAAAAAATGGCTCTTGGAGAATGGAGTAATCATACTAAAAGCCAATAAAAACAGATCTATACTGCTAATGAAGAAATTCATTTATCTGGCTCAGGTGGATGAGTATGTCACTGCAATGAAATGCACCAAGGTAAATAAAGATTATGTTAACAGCCTACAACAATGGGCGGTTAGATTCATACACACAAGGCTAACTAAGATTTTAAAATTTGATAAAGTGATAGTTACATCTCCTGATACCCCCTAAACTATGGTATTTCCTCTTCAAAAAGCTTTTGCAAAAACCTACAAGCCATGAAAACAGCTAAGACTGATAGTAAAGTTCATTCACCCACCCATTCATTAGAAAAAGGGCATTCATTAAAAATTAGATACATTATGGCTCATCACTTGAAAGATTATGAATATACCACCATTGATACACACAGGTTGATGGGTAGATTGAATGAGCTTTCATTAATTGACAATGAACACATTACAGTTTTAGATTTCATGTCACTATAAAAACTGATCTATATACAACCTTGTTTCTGGTTAATGTGTGATTTTTTATTTGAGAATACAGAAGCGGCCATCCAACACCATAATTGGATTCTAGAGCTTGCACACCTATTATGTTACATGTCCTTTCAGTTATAATAATAACATTTTCCTACAACAATGCACTGTACCAATAGGTAACAATGCCCTCTGTCTGGTGACCTATGTGAACTAGTAATACAGGCTCTAGAGAAGGTCTTACTTGAACTCCTACCAAACATCAGACTATACACCAGATACATAGATGATATTGTGATAATTTGAAAAATAAAACCAGATATAGAAAAGCTTCTAGATCGATTTAACATCAATCCATATGGACTAACATTAAAATTTTATCAATAGAGTAATTCATCACACATTTTTTTAACCTAAATATTAGTTTCAACAAAAGATGCATTACTGCTAGCATTTACTATAAAACAAGAGTATCTTCCATTTTAATTCATATGCCTCTATGTCCTTATTTTCTATAATTTGTTAAAATGTTTGTCTACGAGAACTAAGCTTATTAACAGGACTAATAGGACATATTGCACTGGTGCTGTGGTTTTTTGCAACCAAGGAAAAAACTTATTCCTTGCAAAAAACCATAACACCAGTGCAATATGTCCTATTAGTCCTCTTAATAAGCTTTTTAGTCCTCAAAGACAAACATTTAACAAATTGCAGAGTATCTTCCATTCTTTATACCAGTGTGTTCCAATGACCCATTCTCATACAAAATAGCAGCATTTAAGTCGTTAGTGAGATGGGCATTTATTAAATGCATTGCACTAATATGTTGGGCACAAATAAAGGACTGAAACACATTGAAAAAGTGGCAATTTCTCATGGTTACTCTAAAAACTGATGCATAATTTAGCACAAAATTACATCTGCAAAACAGAATTACAATCACAGCTTAAAAGCACTATACAAACACAACATATTCCCGCTGAGTCCAGATATATAGTAGTTAGCTTCGGTAAGAGACTCAGATCAACATATGAAGAAATTGCAAAGAATGTGGACACAAAGATCACCTATATATGTAATAGCATCAGTATACCAAATAATACACAATGGGAAAGATCAAATAAATTTAAATTGTATCCCAGGAGTATACAATATCCTGATCACAGACAGATTTGACCGCAAATTAGTATGTATTGGTGCTGCAGATAGATCCATCAACAAAAGAATCAAAGAGCTTGATACTACAATGAAAAGAATATCCTCTTACGTCTTTAACCATATATGCCAGGAGGATGGTAAACTTGACAAAACACAATTAATTAAATTGAACTTCAACAAAGAACACACAAGAGCTCTAGAAATTCTAGAAATTTTCAAAGCTACATTAAAAAAGAACTGTATTAATCAAAAGATTGTGAATCATTATTGACGGCCTGGCAGTTGTTTTATGACCATCCACACCCAGAGTGAAGAAAAAATAATAACTTAATGTTACTTCTATAGAAACTAGTTATTTTATTGTTAATTTAAGAGAGAGATGTATTAATACATGGATATAAGTAACTTTTTAAAAAGTTTTTCGTTTATTTCAAAAATTAATTTTTGTAATTGACATTCCAAAAAAAATTTTTATTCAAAATGTTAGTGAACCTGATATAGGCCTATAAATTAAACAAAAAACATTTGTTTCTCTATTTATATATTTTCTGGAAAAAGAAAAGTTTCTTGTGTACTTTATTTCACAGAGTTCCAGTTTCAGTGTTTGTTTTGTTTTGAGAAATATGTTTATCAAAGCAATCAATAATTAATTAACAATCACAATTAAAAGTACCATATTATGCATTAAACATTAATTTTAGTTAAAACAGGGCGTTTTCTTTTTACAAAGTATCGTCATTATCCCAGCATTCTTTTTTTATCTCGATCAAAGTATCGGCAGCATTTTCATATTTATTATTTTTATCATAAAAAATTTTTTATGGCCAACAAAATAAAAATATGTTATTAATCGAGAATTTGTTCCAGTGGATTTGATTTATTTGGTCAAGTACCAAGCAACTTTCATCCAGAATTTGTGATCGAATACCAAGATACCGCCGTATTTTGTTTGTCATTTTACAAATGACTGCTAACCTATAGTTAAATAACTTATATAATTATATAATTAAAAAAGTTTAATAGCATTTATCTAAAAGTGTTAAAATTAACTATACTAAATACTAAGATTAATCTATAAAAACAAAACAGAGTGAGTCTTAAAAGCTAAAATCTTAAAGCAACGACAACAATATTCAGTTGATAGGAAAGCTAGGACAAAGAAGAAAAAATTGTACTATCAGTTTGTAAGATAAACCTGGCAAAAGGCAAAAAAATAAATTGAAATTATCTCAATATTCTAAAATCCATGAGCAAATTAGAGACAATAAATGCACTTGCTTGAATGGAAAAAAAACTGAAATTTTGTATGAAAGATTTCCCAAAAAAGTGAAACTTGAAGTTGTGTTGTACAGGTATATCCCGTTTTCAAATTGTAACTGTGTTAGCAAAACAGTATTGTTAAGGAAGGCAAACTAACTACAACTATGTACTCAGTTTGCAAATTTACAAATGCTGATCTGTCATACATATATCCCATTAAGCTAATAATTTTTAATGAATTGTTTTCAATTGACCCCCAACTGACTTACATTTATCAACTCCTAAATTCAATACTGACCACTTTGTAGACTCCTGATCTAAACTTACGTGAATGTTTGAAACACATGCAAAGAATCCTTTATACACCAGTTATATTCATCTGGTATTGCAATTTTCTGCAAAAACCATCAAAGACGCATAGTTTTACTCCCATTCATTTCCTATACAAATCAATACATGCTTTAATTGTTATTTATTATTAGGCACTATTACTCAAAACCTGGTATGTTTCCAAAAATTCCTCTATACAATGACTCTTAGAAAATTATTTATAAACTAACTGTCAAACATTTCAGTAACCTTACATCCAATCCAGGGGGTTACAACAAATCAGTTCAAATGTTTTTAGCCTTCCTAAGAAGCATTCCATTTTAGAACTCTATTGTTCCTGAGGAAGGCCTTTGGTATAGACCGAAAATGTTTAAACTGCTTTTTTGTTACAGTGCTGGATTGGACACGCATACGATTATGAAACATTCATTGTTACTGTCCAGTTTAAGTTTGAAGAATTTGGTGTTGACTGTCAATTTTACAGTATGTTAATCCCTTACAGCAATTAAAAGCTAAATGATCATCTTCCAAACTATTGTTTTTGGATATTGTAGAATTAGTATTGCACACCTTTCTTAGTACAGTAAAACTAATAATAATAGAAATGAAAACCACTAAATATTGGTTATTAAATACAATCTCAATAACCAAACACCAGCAAAATAACTCTAATCAATTTGGCAAATGTTTTTCCCTTCTTAAATGGACATCATTAGGTTTATTGTTCAATCTTGAAACCACACGAGTTGAAACATATACCTTCAAAAAAAGTGACCACTTGTTGATTGGAACTGTCAGATTCATCCAATAACAACAACATTAACAATAATTATTTTATTTACTGTTTATTTATGGTATGCATCTGATAGGAAAGTCATTTCTGCCAACAGAAATACCAGACTTGAATCTGGTGTTTCTCTTGATGCAGTGTAATTTCATATGAAATATTCATTTTTTTCCATTTTATTTATTTAAAATTACATTTACAAAGAACAACCAGCATAAATACTGTATAATGCAAATAGGAAAAAATAAAATGTTTTAAACAATACTTTCCACATATCTGTATGTCAAGTTTAATGGCCACTACAAAGTATGTGCAGTGGTGAGAGATACAGCAAGATTTTATTTTCATTTCAGAATGTTTTGCAGAGTGTATTTCAGTACAGATTATCCATTCAAAATTAAGGTAATTAATTTGATCAAAAAGTATCACACAAATCATCATTAATATTAATAATTGTATTAAGAAACCCATTCAATTACATGAACATATATATAGAATACAAGAGAATAGATAAGCAGAATCTGTACATATTACAAGCCTATATACAATAAGTAATACATTGCTATTTTTATAATCTAATTATTTCCTGGAAAACCACTGTTAAAACAAGTTTTCATAGAGAGAACAGCCACATTTCCCAAAAGGTCAATGTCATAAATCAAGGTTATTTTCTGAAGATACAGTGAGGTGTATGTACTGTATGTAACATTATATGGAGATGGTCCAACAATAAAATATGGCATTTCATACAATCATGTCAAAAAATTATACAAGCAAGATGAGATATAAAATAAGCAGTTTTGAAACTGGATTTTGTACAGTTCTATACAATCAACTCGCCTTCTATACAATCAACTAAAGCAAACATTCATAAAGCAAATTCTGCATACTCTGGCAAAACATCACTGTCACAACAAATTTTCTCACAAATCCCATGAAATAACCTATTTCTAATAATGATTTTATTACTCATGTTGAAAAGTATAAAAAGCAAAGTGCTACTGTAATAAATGTTCTATTTTGAATAGAATAGAGTTTCCTTTTAAACTTAAAACAGAAATGTAAAAAACCTGAAGAGAGGTGCAAGTTACATGAAAATATTGCACCCAAAATGCATAGTAAATAAGTAAATAAAAAATACGAAGATAAGCTTTTGTCTCTAATTAAATGCGGTCCAGGCAAAAAAACGGTGGTTATTTCTGTAGAATTAACCCATGAAGTTTCATCAATTTTTGAGGAAATATTTTTTTGAAAAATTGATTTTTAAAAGGAATATAAAGAAAACTGCATCATTGATATACACGTATCTATTACTTATAGCAGAATAGATTTTCTTCTACTAAGACTGGTTCAACCTCTGGCTATAGAGCAATTCAAATAGCTCATTTTAGCAGACCATTCTACCATACACAGAAAATAATAGTTAGAGTTTAAGGACATCTAGTCCTTTAAATGGATGCAGTCCCATGCAAACACATGCTAGTTTGCATATAGAGTGCACATATAGTGATGCCATGTTTGGCTACTTTCTTCTCTTCTGGCACCAAAAAATTGTTTAACTACTCTGATATACTGCTCCATACTTAAATAGTAAATACTGTCTCCTTGTTTTGTTTAATTTGAAAATAATTTAAATCATTAATTTACTTTTGTAAATACATTTTATTTTNATCTTCAACAGAAAAACATGGATTTCTTTTAGCTTTGCTTTGTTTAACCGCTCCAGTATAGTGCTACACACTTAAATGGCAAATACTGTCTCCTCCTCGCTTTGTTTGGATTTGTAAATTATTTGGAGCATTAATTTGTTTTTTAAATGAATTTTATTTTATTTACCTTTATTTAGTAAATTAATTCAAAGTATTATAATTTAGAAGTTTTGATCACCTATTAATCTTTAACTCCATAAATTATGTAACGCTGAGTTTGACCCTGAAAATTATTAATACAAATTTTCAATAAAGAGAACTAACTACTGTTCCCCTAGTGATTTGTATTAATGTAAGTTGTATGAATAAATGAAATACAAAAATCCTATCATAGCCAACCATTTTGCTTTAAGTACTTATTCATAAAATTTATGAAGTCCAGCTTTTAGAGTAACTGGCTAATCTGCAAGGCTATATTAACTCTGTCAATGAGCAACTATTGGACAGAACTGTTCAAAGTTTTCAATAGCAGAAAGGAAGACAACTTTCTATCATCAACAATTTCTTTATTTAAGAAGTCAATATTCCTGATAATGAACCAATAAGGTTTGAAAATGCTAAAACTGATAAGTGCTAAGTATAAATTAGAGGTACTTGAATGAAGCAATGGATTTCCTTCATACACAAATTTAAATTGGAATATCTAAATTCTCTTAAATGCAAAGTTCCATTTAAAACCAAAAGGATCTCAACAACAAAATTATTAAAAATATGTTGAAAGTTCTTACAATGTTATTCTTAATTTATACTTTTACAAAGCAATAAACAGAGAAGCTAGATTAAAAAAAGTTTCTAATATAGTTTTCCAGTGTGTGACAGAACTTTGAATTTAATAAAATGAAAACTACAGAAGATAATAAGAGCACAGCTACTCACAAATGGGTAACCTTGATAAAAAAAAACAGTTGCAAAAACCAAAAACTTGCTACAACATGCCATTTAAACCTCCACCTCAAGAGTATTGGAATTCTATTGTGAAAGATAGCTAACACCACATTAGCTATCTTTGCCTCCAACCCCAACATAAACATGCATTTCGACCTGCACCCCTCAAACAGCTCTACCCAGAAACAACTTCTCAGACATTTAGAGCAAGTTGAAATTTACAAGGCTGCCAACAATAACACCACTACCAACTTTTGCAATATAGATTCCTTCTCCCCGAATGAAAATCATTCTAGCAACTGTAAACTTACTATCTTCTCCCCTCTTCCACTCTCTTTCTTACGTCACTTCGCCTCTTCACATGTGTATGGTAATTCCATGTTGTTTCAACAGCTGCAGGATCTAATGATACCTGTTCAACACGGACAAAGACATTAGCTCTTTCACCTTTTCTGCTGATTATTTTGGTTTTTGTGGCTATTTGATAATAAATACTAATTGTTTATTATATGTTTAGTGGCTTTACATGTGAAAAACAATATCATTTAAATAGCCCCCACAATTACACTTGACAAAGTAAATACAATTAACCAAATTTTTGATGACTGGCTCATAAATCAGGCTGTATCTCTCCAATAACACAAATAATATTCACTTTAAGGTCATCAACAGTTTGAGGCTTGTTGGAATAAACAAGGATTTAATACAGTAAAATTTGCCAAACAGATGTTTGAGAAACATCTAATTCTTGAGAATGTCACAGAATCAATAAATTTAGATTTTCGTCAGTATTTTCTCTAACAGCTGCAATATTCTCTTCACTTCTTACATTAGTTTGGTGTGTTAGAGCATGTGCATCAACAACTGATTCATTTTGAACAAGAATTCTTGTTCAAAAAATTTGTTTAATATCAAAATTTTTTCAATTCAGTTATTTTGATAATAACTTCTAATAATTTCAACAAATCAAAGAACTACAAATTGTTTCATAACAATTTGCCAAATGTTACAGAACAGATACATAAATTACTCTGACAATTAAATACAAACTTAAGGTGCATGTGACAATTTACACTTTTGAAGTCTTTTGAATTGACAGAACCTGTGAGAAAATGTATGTGGAAGTCCAACATTAGTCTTGTTGAAAAAACTATCTAATGTGGCTTGTCAAAAGAGAAGCAAACTTTAACAAAATATTGTAAATGATGCTTTTTTGATAAAGTTACTTACTTCTCAACAAAATTTTTCAAATAATTCTAAATTTCCTCTTATGTATTACAGTAATTTAATACAGTATGGTAATCAAAATTATCACCTTTTTCCAGCAAATAAATTTAATATTAAAAACGTTTTCGATCGTCTTTAGCAATCTTCATCAGTTGAAAGAACATTAAAAATGGAACAAAAATTAAATTTACGAAAAAATAATAGCTGCGCATGCGTAATGATGAGCGCTTAACGGAATAAATACAAAAAGTTAGGAATATAAGATTAAAAGTAAATAAAAACTGTACATAAGTAAATAAATAAATAAATAAAAATAAAGAGCTCAACAGATCGCTACCTCCGGTATTTACTCCATACCAATTAAAGACCATCGCTTTGATTCAGATAGTGTTTATGTAGGTGCTACTTTGAGAAGCTTGGAACAAAGAATCAAAGAACATAAATATTCTATNACCTTCCTGTCCACTTATTCCGACTCCAATGTGAGCAGCTGGGGGAAAAGAAATAGAAAACAATTTAACTTTCTTCACTAATAAGCACCAGAGCACTTCAAATGTCATTCGTTACCTTTTATCATACTAACGTCATTTGCACCATCACCGATTGCCAGAGTTACAGCTTTCTTGTGCTTTTTGACCAGTTCCACTACTAATGCTTTTTGTAACGGTGTGACTCTACAGCAAATTACTGCTTTGCAACACGAAGCAACTTCTAAAAATAGAAGCTCCATGGAAGAATCAAGTGCATGGGTCTGAAAACGATTCAGTGCAATATCATATTAAAATACTTATGTACAGTTTTTATTTACTTTTAATCTTATATTCCTAACTTTTTGTATTTATTCCATTAAGCGCTCATCATTACGCATGCGCAGCTATTCTTTTTTCATAAATTTAATTTTTGTTCCATTTTTCATGTTCTTTCAACTGATGAAGATCGCTAAAGACGATCGAAAACGTTTTTAATATTAAATTTATTTGCTGGAAAAAGGTGATAATTTTGATTAATTCTTTCTAGTTCCAGTATAAGGTATTATTTTTACAGTATGGTATTTTCTGTATAAAAAATTATTTCATTTATACAAATTTTCATTAGCCAAGCAATTCTATTACTTGTCATATTATTTTATGTATTGTAGTAAGGTAGAAAATCAAACAACACAAAAGGATGGCAAATTGTGTATACAGTACTGTATTTAATGACATAGCCAAACATTAAAATTTAAAATTTTCCAAAACCTAACTAACTTGACAACCCACATAACTCAACACGTTTAGGTCATGTCATTGGAGTTCCACTGTACAAATGTACAAATATCACTAATAAAAATATATATCCATACAATAAACATAATTAGTTTATTGTATGGATATATATATTTTTATTGCATTTTATGTTAATTTCCTTTATTTATTTTGTTTTATTTTATGTTATTTACTTCACTTGGATCCATGTATTTAATTAGTTCTATTTATCATTTATATTTTTGTATTTAAACAAATTGTTTGAACAGATATAGAAATTTGAATTTTGTTTCACATAAACATTCAGACCTGGAACTGGTGCAAGGAAATGTTCCAAGAATTTCAAAAATACCTGATGATGACCTGTGGAGCAGGTAGAAAACTTTTGTAGGATAATAAATATTACTTCTTGGAAGCATAAGGAGTTTGAGTCAAAGTTACATTTCTTTTAAAAAACCAAAAAAGTAATAGCCTTAGAGTGCATGATACTGTTTCATTGCTATACCTTATGTCAACAACATTTCATTAAAGTTATTGTCTTTTCTACAAGTATAATCATCCTAACTGCTCTTGTATTAATTGCAGGAGACCTAGAGGTAGAATCTCTTGTATTCTTGAGCAATTATTCATATGCCACTCATCTGTCCCATTCACAATAATACCATTCTCTACATATTAGAGTAACTTCTAGATAGTTAATAACACAGATTTTACAGCACAAAACACTATTGACCAGAATCAGAAAGACATTGCTAGCAAAAGTAGTTGTAGACAATGTATATATGAGCCATTGATTTTGAAAGTGGGGAAAGTCCTTTTTATGAAAAAAATAGTTAAGCTAATTCTTATTACAAATTAACATAAAATTTATGTTTTTAATCAATTCACAATAAATATCTTTTAACATTAGTATAAATTTATTACTAGTAATTTATATCAACAACGATATTTACAGAGAGTTGATTTTGAAAGCAGGGCAAGTCCACTCTGAAGAAAAATATGAAGATATGATGGATTTATTACCCTGTGTACTGTACCACCCACTTATCATAAATGCTTTAAAAATCTGCACCATCTAAACTAAGAAATATAATTATATGCAGGCAACTTATTACTAAATATCTTTTATTATTTTCCTATAAAATTAAATTTATTTTTTGTTTCATTCTAGCTTTTTGAAAAAAGAATGAAATGTTGAAATAGAATAAATAAGTAAATAAATAAAATATTCTATTTTTTGTTATTATAACTATATTCTATTCAAAGAAAAGCAATATTTTCAACAAATCATTGCTTTTGAAAGTGAGGCACTTACTAACACCAACGATATGCCGAAAATCTATCGGGCTAGTAATAGGCTAATTACTAAATGAATTACGTCAGTGGTTCTCAACCGGGGGTACATGTACCCCTAGGGGTACAAAGCGTAAATAGAAGGGGTACATCTGACTTTCATTATACAATGGCGCATGTTAATGAATTTGCTGTAAATTATTAACACAAGAAAAAACAAAAACTTGCTTTAAAATATCCCAGTACGAACACCGATTTCCCTTTTAACAGTCCAAACAACTTGTTTATCCGCTCAATTTACCCGTCTATTTGTGCCGTTAGTGCCGAGTGAACCTGTAGTCTAGTAAAATTTCGATTTAACCGAGCATTAATTTTAGAATAGATGTCAGCGGATTGGCAGTACTTTTAGGTTTTGTGAAATATCAGTACAACGATGAGCTTTGCGAAGATTTGTTAATGTGCCACGGCCTAAAACATACAACTACGGGTTTTGATATTTTCAATAAAATCAATGTTTTCATTCGAAATAATGAAATAGATTGAAAAAAGTGCATCGACATCTGCACTGATGGAGCTAAAGCTATGCAAGGTCCAATTTAAAAGGTCTAAAGAAAACTTTTACCATTTAAACGATGTATTTGTGACAAAAAAAAAA
>NW_019385085.1:285743-330992 GCF_000671375.1 Centruroides sculpturatus
CGCTGGGAGAAAAAATCGGCCCGGAGCGGGACTCGAACCCACAACTCCTGCTTACCGTGCAGATGCGTTGCCAGTTACGCTACCCGGACCTCCGATCCGATCTCCTCTTCCAGCGTATATAATCTAACTACTTAACCATCGACGGATATTTTCTCCCAGCGGTTCTAAATTATTTAAATTAATTAATTTATTTATAATTATTAATATTAATAAGAGATGGCGCCTAATGCCTACCTCTAGTGCCAAATTGATTACGTGATTCATTTAGTAATTAGCCTATTACTAACCCGATAGATTTTCGGCATATCGTTGGTGTGTAGTTATGTTATATATCGGGTTTAGCGATGTTTGTGAGGCACTTACTTCATTTTCAAAAGCGTTGGTCATTGGCACATACCAAAATCATGATTTTTTTCACCTAACATGGATAACCATTATTGCCTATTAAATTTACATGAAATAAAACAAAAAAAATATAAAATAAGTCTATTACTGTTTACGAATATTTTTAAACTCATTCAAATGCAACCATTAAACATCTAGCAATAACATAAAATGGACTTGCCCCACTTTCAAAATCAATGGCTCATATATACTATTGTAGAGCAAGGTTAAACTTTTGAAAACAATACTTAAACCACAATTGTGCCCAGCAGAAAATAAATACGTACGTAACCAACACCTTATTACTCACTGAGAGATTTTTATTAAAACAATCATTTTTGATCCATTCAATAGATCATCATCAGGCTAAATGGAATAATTCATAAATGGAACAACAAGTTCAAAATTCAATAATACTAATAACCAATAACATATCCACTAATAAGAATAAATAATACATTGTAAATGATAAAAATATGTAAAAATAAATAACATATTACTAGTACTAAATATTAATACTGTCTATCCTAACTAAATAGAGTTTCCTTTATATCATACTAGAGTTCATGCACCTCTTGTAAGTTTTTAACGGCATACTTCCAAGCCGAAGGAAGACCCTCTGCGTCCCTGGCATTAATGCATTTTTCTTTAATTAAGCTTGCTTCTGTAAATTTCTATCTTTTCAGCTGTTCTTGCCAAAGTTGGAGAGTGTATCTGTTTCAGGATTTCCGTTTCATCCCATCGAACCAAGGAACCTTCTACTTGCACCATCTGGGCCAATACTTGTTGTATTAGATCCTTTTCTAATATCATATCTGTGTTCTTTGATCCTTACACCTAGATTTCTAGTAGTAACCCCTACATATTCTTTTTTTATTCCTATTAGCTGGTTCTTGTAGGGAATCTTATACACACCCGCCTTATCTTCTTTTTTAACAACTCCTTTATCGTTTCTAAGTATTTTGTACAAATTCAGAGCTCTTTTTAAGATCACCTTTGTATCTTTTATATTTGCAATTTCTTTCATAATCCCTCCTAAAAGATACAAAGGTGATCTTAAAAAGAGCTCCGAATTTGTACAAAATACTTAGAAACGATAAAGGAGTTGTTAAAAAAAAAGATAGGATGAACCCATATGAATCCATATGGGCTATCATTAGCAGTTGAGCAACATGACTCTTCAAGGGTGCATTTCTTGGACATTGATATCAACTTCAAAGGAGCTAACATACATACATCTGTGTACCAGAAACCTAGTACCTTCCCAACATATATTCCAAGAAATTTGTGCGATCCTATCCCACACAAAATAGCCGCTTTCCAAGCATTAGTGAGAAGAGCACATGCGCACTCCTCGACGCAACAAGCTCTAACAACCGAACTATTGCTGTAGCCCATGGATACAACATAGTCAAAAATTTGCCTAAAACTCTAGTCAAAAATTTGCCTAAAAGGCATGAGGTTTCCCAAAAAGCCATTGATCAGACAGGGCCACCATTGAGTATATGTGAGGAAGAAAAAGAGAGGATACCTATCACATATAATTCGATACTGAAATCAATCTACAACATGGTAGCCAAATGACGGGGCATAAATATTGCATACAAAATGTGTCAAACTGTCTTCAGGATACTAACTAATGGCAAAGACCTACCAAACCCTAAAAGGCTTCCAGGAGTATACACAGTACCACTAGAAGACAACAGGTGTGATAGACAACTGACGTATATTGGTTCCACGAAACTTTCGTTAAAAGTGAGGTTAAAAGAACATGAGTCAGACATACAGCATGGTAGAAACACAATGACCCTAGCAACATACACTTCGGAACAGGAAATAACGGCAGACCTGCACGCGGCAAAAATCATTATAACCAACTCCAACCCATAACAACTAAAATGGCTAGAAGCCATGGAGATATTTAAGGCAAGAAGAAATGGTATGTGTATTAATTATAAGGAGGAAATAGCCCTATCTGTAGCATGGCAGATTTTGCTGGATAACAGTGTTTAAAGAGATGATTATGGAGCATGCGCAATACAACTACGGAACGATTTCACATGATACTGTTCGAAAGAAATTCATATCGAAAGTTTATTTGAACAGTAACAGCCTATTCGATAAAGCCTGAAGAAGAGCCGAGGAGGGGCGTTGTAAACAAATCTTTTTTGTTTTGCTACAAAAGGAACTGTTACATGATGTAATGTCCATGGTAAAATAAGGAAGCATGCAAAACAATATGAAAAGACAAACCTCATACTAAATTCACTACTAACAATAACCGAGCACTTCAGCACAGCTTACTTTCTACCAATCACCCCTCCAAGAATTGGCAAGATGCCAGTGACAGGTATACCTAACCAGGATGAACTATACAGCCAGACAAAGTGAAAGATTTGGCACTAAGATTATCGTCTACCTACTACTATATATAAACAGCTGATAACAATTATATAATTGAATATTTTCACAGAAGCTGAATTCTTTTGTCTCTCTTAAAAAAATTACAAGTTTAAAATTATCATTACAAATATACATAAAATTACAATGAACACAATACTACCTGAATGGTAGGAATTTGCTCGCTACAGGTGACAACTGGATTCTCAAATACTTTAAGATAACTAAGTAAAATAAGAAATTATTTTACTTAGTTATCACCTGTTGTCACCTGTAGCATACACAATTCCTATCATTTAGGTAGTGTTGTGTTTATTGTAATTTTATGTATATTTATAATCATAATCTTAAACTTGTAATGTTTCTAATCAGATTGATATGGAATAAAAAAGAACTGATGAGAGATATATATAGGNTGTGTTATCATGTCCTTTTTAAGATTTGTATAAACTATTTTAATAACTTTTTATAAAATTTACTAAAGAAATTAATACGAAAAAAAACATTGTATTCAAAAATATTTACCGTATTTACAAGTTTATAAGCCGCACTTTTTATCCTGAACATTTTTACCAAAATTAAAGTGCAGCCTATACCGAAGATAATAAATTGCTTTAAAATTATTCTTTATTTTTAGGACTATAAAAACTATAATCAATGTCTTTATTTGAAAATGACAGTTATTGCTTCTTGTTTTTCACCTGAAATTTTGCTGTCACTACTAGCATAACTTGAATTTTCATTCTGATGATACAAGATAAATTGCATCATCATCTCACCTGGCCATAACTTTGGAAATAGATGCAACTTTGAAACATTTGGACACCATTTCTTCTGGTATCAGTTTCCACAAAGCCACAATCTATTCACACATTTGAGACAGCAACACTTTTCTTAGCCACCTGGTCAGTGTCATCTCCATAGCATTTCACCTCTAATCAAAGTAGAAATGTAAAAGTTCTTAAAAGGACATTTGATGGACACATCAAGTAGTTGCAGCATTCCAGTCATCCCTCCTGGTATCATGACTATATCACTTTTCTCCTCCCATATGTTTTTCAAGCTTTCAGTCAGATGAGATGACCTCAGAAGCAATCAACAACCAACATGGACTGCCGACATAACAATGCACCTGGATGCTGAAACCAATCCATGTACAGTTCTGTCATCCAACCTCAATCTTGAACTTGTGCCAATATAGCAAACAGTAGTGTTTCTTTTGGCAGTTTTATGCTTAAAATTGACATAAGGTGGCAGATTGTTTTCAACATTGGTAATACACAGAATTACGATACAATGCTGCTTTTCTGCTCCTGCTGTTTGCACCAGAACTGTTTCACCTGCCTGATTGACTAGAGCCACTTGGCATATCACAGAAGACAGAAGTTTTGTCATCATTGCCTATTGCACCTGAAATCATAGCAATTGTGTCTTAAGCTGATGCCAAGTTTATGAAATGCAAGCAGTTTCTCTTCATGAGTATCAGGAAGCAGCTGCACCATTGAAGTTCAATACCAAATCACAAGCTCATGTCATGCCATGAAACATTTTGCCCAGCCATAACTTAGCTTAAATTCACTTTTAGGAATTTTCAGATTTTGAGTAATCTCTCAGGCTTCAAACTGAATCATTTCAACAGACAGAAAATCCACTTACCCAAATTCCATGGATATATCTCAATAGATTTGCTTCTAAGTAAGGATATTTTGTTTTCTTTCCACAAAATAATTGTCAATTTTATGATGTTTTCTCAAGTCCTTTGTTTGAATCCATCACTACATGTTTTTTTCATCTACATAAAACTTTCTTCTTGATTCTTAATTTCCATTTTCTTGTGTGCAACTTGCAATTTAAACTTCTTTGTGCAAACCACTCTCACTGAGAAAATGTATAACATGCACTGAGCAGACACTCAACAATAAGCATTAACTATCACTTCATCCCTTTGTTTGGAATTTGAGATGTTATAAAATAAAATAACTTACTGGAATATAAATACTTAAAATAATCAAATGCCTTAGTATTTTCAACAACGAACTATTTAATAAATACTTTGTTGCTGGAAATACTAAGGTATTTAATTATTTTAAGTATTTGAGATGTTGCCATATTTCTGTATACCTGCACCGCTAGTCTCATCCCTTGGCAGAATTTTGAGATTTTTATTTTTTATATTGTTTCAGAAATGAAATGTAGCTTATACATGCATAAATATTAGTGATGTAACGAATATTCGGTTACTATTCGGTATTCGGCCTGAGGCCGAATATACTATTCGTTACAACACTAATAAATATCCTATTTTTCACAACATATTTTTGAACCTATATTTTTAACAAAAGTTGCATCTTATATGTTTTAATACATCAAAACTGCTCCAAAAAACCTTTAACATGTAGCTTATTTTTTTACAATACCGAACATTTTCAGTCAGCTTCACTGACCTTCTTCAGGCTCAAACAAAAAACACAGCAAAGTTTAGAAGGCAAACACTAGAATTGGCACATTTAGCCATAATTTTGTCATAATTTTAGCCGTTTGTCACATTTGAAGGTACTACATACTCGCAGCGTAAGGGTGTACCAATGGGGAGCCTGGTTTCAGGGTTATTATGCGAGATGGTATTAAGGTCTCTAGAAAATAGCATATTGCAGAAATATGAAGAGAGTATGCTAATGTATACAAGATATGTCTACAACGTGTTTATTAACTGGAAGGATAAGCCAGACATAATAAAATTTATAAGGGATATAAACAGCAATAAATATAGTCTGGAACTAGAGCTGGAACAGCAAGGACAAAAAAAAAAATACATTTCTTGGATATTGTAGTAATATAAGATGAAGGACAAATCGTTACAAAGTCATATTGAAAGCTGACGTACGTTCCGGAGCTGATACCATGGGGCTCACATGATCCAGCAAATTACAAACTAGCAGCATTTAGAATGCTATTTAAAAGGCATACACGCACTGTAGCAAGATTCAAGACACAAGAAAAGAAGTTGAATACATTGCAAAGCTAGCAAGAGAAATAGGAATAAAGCAAAGTAAAATAAAAGATTTAGTATAGAAAGCACAAAAAAGAGACATTGAATGCAAAGAGAAGAGGAAAGAGGAGGAGTTCACTATAATGGACAACAGAGCATCGTTAACCATCATATACAAGAAAATAGGAATAGCGAGTAATAAGAAAATATCCTTTAAGAGGAACCCTACAATATTTCAGATGTTAAAAAATGACAAAGCACCCTTAGACAAAAAACTGGTTCCAGAGGTTTACAGAATACCATTACATGATAAAAGGAGCCAAAAGGAACTGTATTACATAGGGGCCACAAAACAGTCACTTACTGAAAGGTTGAGAGAGCACAAAAGGAATATTAGATGTGAGCAACCAGTCACAGCGTTAGCAAATTACATGATCGTAGAACAAACAGAGGTTTCAGTTAATTGAAATAACGCAGAACTTATACAAAAAGTTGCAAGCAGACAGCATCTAAAGTATACAGAAGCATGGCATATTAATAAGTACAGCGAAAAAGGGCAATTCGGGAATCCTATAAATTAGCATAGGCATGGAAAGTGGTGGCTTTGCAAGTTTAAAAGAGCAAACTGGCACATTTGAATCTATGCTACTTTGTTTGTTTTTAAAAAAGCATTCTAGAATTTCTGTTTGGCAAAAGAATTTTCAGTTTGAATTAAACTTTTTTGTTCGAGCCTAAAGAAGGTCAGTGAAGCTGTCTGAAAACGTTCAGCATTGTAGCAAAATAAGCTGCATTTTAAAGGTTTTTGGAGCAGTTTTCATGTATTGCAGTAAGTGCAGTTGGAGATATAGGAGATATATATGTTTTAAAATATGGTATATCAAAATTCAACTCTTTAGAATTTTTCAATTTTGCTTATTTAATTCAAAGTCAGTTACTTTAACAAATACAAATTGAAAAAACATTTACTAAATATCTATACTTCCTTATAAATATTTTTAAGCTCCGAAATATAATAATCTGCTTGTGAATAAATGAGAAAAAACTTGCCAAATTCTATTCATCATATTAAAATACTTAAGTAATGTACAATATAAAAATGATAGTAAAGTGATCAAGATATCAAAGCTTCAGACTAATGCTGTAAAGAATTTAAATCTAAATCAGAATTTTAAGTTTTCACAGGTGGATTTATCTAGATGTATCAAAGCTCTCAATCCTCATCAACTGTCACCTTTGTGGAAAGCAAAGTGATGATGGATAATAGGTTTTTATCTAATAAATGTATTCATATATTGCATTAAACTGATATATATTAATAAATATATTCGTGCCTTTTAAACTTCTAGCAAATATTTATTCAAAAGAAATGCTTTGGAACTATACAAAAAGCAATCTTAACAAAAAATAAATTTGAATTGATACAAATAGAAAATATGGAATTTGAATATAACAAGCAAATCAAATTTGAAAAATTCTAGCAATTTGTCATCTTAAATATATTTTATTAATAGCTAATAATAAATATTCAAAGGATAGAAGAATATTTATTTGATAAATGTTTGTAATTACAAATAACTCAAATATACACCCCACACTGCCATAAATGATCGGGCTGAAATTTGGATATAATGATGATAAATTAGAAATGAATTTGGCACTAGAGTTTAGTGTTAGGTACCATCTCGTATTAAAATTAATAATTATAATATTATAATTATTAATTTTAATATGAAATGGCGATCATTTACGGCAGTGGTATGTGTATATTTGCTTAGTATCAGGTTTCAGCTGATGTGTATACAATTAACACCATTACCACTGTTTCTTGGTGTACACTAGATACACAAAGATCCTTTCTGCAAGAGTTAAACAACACAGACACAATGTAAAAACAAAATTAGCCACAAAATTTAGGGTCATATTTAAATGACAAATACAATAACTTGTACCAATTATAAAAGTAGAGGTTTGTAATGCAAGTACCTATGAACTAAAGAATGACTAATATGTAAAAGTAAGAAATATACATATTTTATTATATGTAAATTTACAATAGTACATAATTAAATTTAAAGCTTACACTTAAACCAAACCATATATATATTAATAATAAAATGATACAGTCATTTGTTCAAATTGCTTAGTATTTTAATAATTAATTTGCTGTATTGAAGCCCAGTAAGAAAAATAGTTTTATAATATGATAGCAATATCAATTACAAAAGAAAACATAATAAAATATCCATTATTAAAATAAAATTCCTTGGTGTATTTAATGAATATTGTAATAAATATAGAAATGCTACATACTTGAAATTGAAAATTAAGCAAAGAACTATATGAGAAAAAGTAATTTGGGGTATATATCTTAAATTCAGAATATTTGCCACTCTTCAAATGTCTCAAAATCATCAATTTTGAAAAACAGTTGAGCGTGAAATAAAAATAAATATATATAAGCAAACAAAAATGTATTCAACCCTTATTTTATTTTTATGCAGTACTTGAATTACACAGTTTTCAGTTTAACACGGTCAGAAAAAGGCAACTACATTTTGTTTTATACAAAAGTTTCACTTAATGTGATATTTTAAATTATTCTTCAGTGTTTTCTTTTAAAATTAAGTATGTTCATTTAAAAAATTGATGTTTAGGCCTTACAATCACAATGACACAGTTTTCAACTTAGACGTTCAGAGATGGATTTGTCCTTTCGTATTACATCTCCACTTACATGGTTTCATTAAACATATCTTCAGATTAGGAATTAATAAAAATTAAATAGAAAAAGAAAATAAGCTTCAATTATAGATTTTATTCAGAAGACCATCAATGTCTTTGGTAAATTAATTACATAAAAACTGGGATAAACAAAGTTAGTACTAGAAATCATAAAATTTTCAATTAAAAAATATGAAAAATTATTTATCAACGAGCAATGAAGATACAAATGAAATTTTATTTCAGTTCATTTTGTAACTGTTAATAAAAAATGAACCTTGAAACTTGTCTTTCATTTCCCATATAAATGTTAATCTCAGTTTACACATACCCAATCTACTGTGTATATCAAGACTTGGATGTATTCTAATTCTGAACTAACATAGCTAAATGACAATGAGGAGGAGGAGGAACAGATGAGCTTATCTACTAAGATTATTCCTTAGTAGATAAGAATAATCTTAGTATATCATTCAAAGAAATATAATGTCTCTCAAAGCCAACCTTGATAAAAATTGAACCTATTTTTAAACTATATTTTCTTCTAATCATTTGATTATTTTCTTGAAAATACCATTTTAAAAACTGGAATGCATCTTTGTAATATGATGATAAATTTAATACTGTTGATGTAATTTCTACATAGTTATTTTAAAAAAGGATTAATACATATTTATTTCTACAAAGGGAGAATCCCATAAAGAATATCTAACCATAGACAATATGATATTCAGCACTACGGAATCCTTCAAGTACTTAGGGACTGACATAAACAGAAACAATGACATCAAGGAGATAGGGACTCCCTTGCTACAGGGAAACAATCTATTTCAGGCTCACAAACATACTAAAAAACAGACTCCTTGGTAAAAGAATGAAGCTAACTGTATATGAGTCACTGATTAGACCAGTGATTGATATTTGACCTGTATAGATGCGAAACATGGGCAATGACAAAGCAGGAGAAACTACAACTACAGAGATTTGAAAACAAAATACTAAGGAAAATCTTCAGACCTGTGGAAGACTATGATGATAATAGTATCATAGTCAATGGAGAACCAATATGGAGGAGAAGAACAAACCAGGAACTGCAGACAACGTACTGACAAGCCAATGATCACACAGGTGATTAACTTGTCCTGTGTTGTTCCCGAAAATATTTCTGTTGATGTCATTGACCTGCATGGGCAATCCCGAATATTTTTGTGTTTACATCGAAATGTTTTTGATACTAGATGTCGCTATGCGTCACAATTTTTATATTAAAGCGAACTTTTAAAATATAATTTTTCTTGTTTCTATATTTTTCAGTATATTTATTTTGTTTGTGCAACATAAAAAAATAATTTTTAACAACATAGTAAACACAATTATTATTTAAAAAAAAAAAATTTTTTAGGCTTAACATCGACAAAAATTCAACATGATGTCATAGGCAACAGATAAAAATTTCAACATCGAATAGGTTAAAGTCAGAAGATTACAGTGGCTAGGCCATGTCGCAAGGCTTCCTATAATGGCAACAGCTTTGCAAGTTCTCCACTATGAGGGGAAAGGAAAGAGGCCATCCCAGAAAAAGGTGGATAGATGGAGTCATTGAAAATCTTCAAGACATTAAAATCAAAGATTGGCAGAGGCAGGTTATAGACAGAACAAAATGGAGAAGGACTGTGACTGTGGCCAAGGGCCTCCAAGGCCCATAATGCCAGACAAAGATGACGATGTAATTTCCAGCATATGCTGCTTAATATAGCAGAAAAATAATTTTTATCACTTAACACTTTTGAAATAGAGTAAATCATTTGTGTATAATTCAGGTTATAATTAAAAGTTATCTTCATAATTGATAACAAGGTATACAGTTCTTTGAAAAACAAACAGTAAAATTCTAAAATACATTTCAAATATTCAAACAACTTTGAATTTTTAAAAATTGCAAAAACAACAAAACAAAAAGAGAGAAATTAAGCAATCTAAACCATTATTAACTAGCACTAGTTCAAAACTTGTAAGAAATAATTAACAAAGTTATCACAAAACACTTAAGCAAATTGGATATAAAATTTAAAAATAACCTAAATTTGGATTGTGTGAATCCATTCGAACCTACAACTCAAATTCAAGCTTTAAACAACATGATCGAACGGATTTCTACATCTAACAGATATCGAACATCTTTATAGAAACTGATTGGAACCTGAAGCAGAGCCCAGAAGGGGTTCGAAAATGTTTGTTTACCGATCTTTTGCATGATTGCACCGTAAATGGTTCAGGTGTGTAAATTTTTTAACCTAATTTTGTTTTGATAGTTTAAATATCAGAATAATAATTAAATTTTTCTGTCTGTCAGCATTAAATAAGTTTTTAATCTAAAATTAACAATAACAAGCAAGCACTTTCAACAAATTTTTAAAAAATCATTAAAGCCAAGAAAATTATTGTTGACCGACTGGGGCATTATCAATGGATACTTTTCAGTTTTATAAAATAGATGTAATGTCATAAATAAGACGTACTTGAACCTATAACCGATGTGAATCAAATAATCTTTCCACGACGAACATTTTCATAACCCCTTCTGGGCTCTTCTTCACTCTCCACATACGCCAATGATCCCGAAATAGTGGCGGACTTCAATAGAGCGCAGATAATTGTCACCACACCGCACATGCACCATCTAAAACGGTTGGAGGAGATGGGAAATTTTTAGAGCATACGATACATCCACTTGTATTAATTCAAGAGACGAAATCGGCCTTTCCATGGCATGGCAAAACCTACTACATAAAGAGTAACAGCGAAATACTGTTTATTAATATTAAAATAAGATAAAAAATAAAAACAGAAGGTACAGGGGAATATGTAAGAACAGTATTGAATAAGTGTGTATCTCAATCACACGTTTTTAAGTATCATAATATCATCTTTCTCTTGAATTTCGACGTTCATCGTTAACTTCGTTCAAATTCAAACATATCACGTGAAGAAACCAGCGATCCGAACGATTCAAACTCGACAGAATTCGTATTTTTCAAATTTTGTTTTTGGTGTTTGATCCAGCAGTTTCACCTGAAGAAGAGCCCAGAAGGGGTTATGAAAACGTTCGTCGTGGAAAGATTATTCGATTCACATCGGTTATAGGTTCAAGTACGTCTTATTTATTTTATACAATCCAGTGTGCAGTAGATGTTATATAGATGTAATGTCCCTCTATCATTCTTTGATGTTCCAAAATTTGATGCTGTAATGCTAGCTAACACATTATTACTAAAAACATCCCTGTACAATTCCACAAATACTTGAAATACAGGAAGCCCTCGTTTTAGTTACAGAACACAATTATTTTCAATTTAATAACCAATATTTCTTACAAAAAGCAGAGTGTCTCTATGGGCAATTTCAGTAATTTTGGCAAACTGATTATGCTTAACTTAGAGAAAAAAGTGTTCTATTCCCCTCTTACAATACGTTACTCCCTTCTCTATATCAGATATGTGAACAATGTTTTCTTGCTTGGGAAGGTTCCACTGAAGAATTATCAACTTTTGTATATTGTTCTTTAGAACCGTACTCCTCCACATCATTTTCTATAGAGGAAAAAACCGAAATATGCCTTTTTACATCTTATGCTACATAGAACATCGGCACAGCTCTTCTTGACAGTTTATTTTAAGATTGGCCTACTCCTGTATATCATACCATCTACCTCATTTCAACCAGCAAAATACATAAATGCCACCATTTCCACACTTATCTGCAGGGCATATTTATACCCTTCGTCACCAGAGTTTACATCTCTGGTGACGAAGTGGGTCTGGTGGCTATAGCCGTATTCAAACTTGGCCTGTGAAGCAGCTTTGTATATGTTAACCATTTTGTTTGCAGATCTCTATTTCCACCTATGGCTTTATACTCCAATGTAAAAAATAAAATTGTAGAATTTGCACAACCAGCTATTCCATATTTGGGTGCTATTACATTATGTATAGTGCGTGCCTTCAAAAAACATGGCATAATGTTACCCATTAAACTGCATCCATCCCTGTGCAGAATGTTATGTAATGATAGAGATTGCTGGTCATTATTAGAAAAATCAGGAGTATACTTGATTCCTTTACAACAAGCTCAAACAGGAGCAAAACCTTATAAAAAATACATTGTAAAAATACAAAGTATTACAGACAATACAAATACGAATTCTTGCCTTCTCCTTCATCCTCTTTCAACATCACTTTTAGATTCTTTTAGAATTTTTTCTTTACAAAGGAACAAAACACTTTTACATAGAGACCACACCCAGAAAGTTAGTAAACCATCTTCAGAAACATCAAAGAGATATCAATAATTGCAGTACTATTACTGATCTTGCCAAAAGTGTCTTACAAAATAATTACATACCATTATGGGCTGACCTTAAATGAATAAAACCATGTTTAGACCAAAGAATCCTTTACTTATGGGAGTCTGTGTATAACAACATATAAAGCTCGTAATAAACCATCACTTGACCTTGGAAAAGTTTGAATCAGTCTATACAAAGCTTTAACATGTCAATTTTCTTATATATTTATATTTAGATTTCCCCTTCTTTACATTTTCTGTGGTGTTCTGTGGTGTTACATGTTTTATTTATTATCCAATGTTATAGCAAACCTATGAGGTGCACTGTTTCTTTTATTTTCCAGTTAGATTTCTTACTTACTTCATAAGAAATCAAAGTGTATTTTCTATGCTTCAATTCACTTTGCAAATGTGAACATAGGTTAACCAGTGAGTTTTTAATGTTGATGGTTCAAAAGCCTTGTTAGATTAACAGTTTCACCAGATCAATTGAAATCATGTAGTAAGTCACCAAACCAGTAACATGGCCACTCCAGGCTTATAACTGTGTTTCCTGTATTTCTAAAGTACTATGAACATTCTGCTAGAAACTTAAATTAACAAACATTGAATGTGAACAGATATGTATGCTTGATATCACATCTTTATATTTAACGCTAGCTGTGGCTTCTGAGTAAAATGAACTAAAACAGAACCCCAAACAGCTGCAATATAAGAATCCATGTAAACATGCAATTCAATATATAAACATTTGGTAAAATATTCTGAAAAGTTGCAGGAATTTTTAAGTGCCGTTTTGTACTTTGGTCTAGAATAAAAGGTATGTTGGACCATCAGATGTCAGAAAATTACGTTCAACAAGTAACAATGCTTTACCAAGCCATTAATAAAATATTTATTTTCAGACTACTACTCATACTCTTAGCATTTGAATATGAAATGTTCAACAGCATTCTATTTTTTTTCAATAATGTAATATAAACACATTCTTCAGAATATGAAACAAATTATTATAGTTAGTTAAAACCTAGTAAAGCCTCATAATTAACAGATTAGTAGATATACTACTAATCTATTAACTAAATGCACTTTAAACTTTGTAAGTACTATAGTGTTTTGCATCTTTCATAACAGTTCCTATGTAAGGAAAAATATTTATTTTTTTTTATAATTTATATTAATAAATACACTAGGAATTTTCTTACAGACAACATATTTCCTCCTCCAATAACAATATAAAACCCAAAACATAATGAAAATTCATAAATAATGCAAAATTTGTTTACAATGACAAACACAAAATCGTGGTGTTAAAAAATGTTCAACATTGTATATACCAGGGGTAGCCAAGCTTCTTGATAGTCCGAGCCATTTTTCAAAATTTGAAATTTTTCGCGAGCCGCAATTAAATACATATTAAAAAGATATGCAAAAAATTCCAGAATTATATCCGTAGCAAGAGTGATACAAATTGTTTCTTCCAGAGCACAATGTCAGCTGTCCATTGCAATGACAGTTTACAAATTCAAAATCGGTCTGGAGTCGGTCGATAATGGACGATTACGCCACTATTTATGTTCGTTCATGCAGTTTTCGATGAGTCATATCATTCTTAACTTGGACGGAAATGAAATTTGTTACAACGTTGCACTTAATCTTTCATATTTGTTGTTAGTAATTTAAAAGACATTTTGAAACACATACGGAACAATAATAATTTTTTAAAATATAATAACACAAAAATGAAAAGGGAACTCAGGTACATTTATCGAGAGCCACAAATAATCATTCAAAGAGCCGCATGCGGCTCGCGAGCCACAGGTTGGCCACCCCTGGTATATACTGTATTATGTAAGATTTGATATAAGTATGAATGATGAGATAAAGTCTAAAAGGGCAGAAATGGATGATGAGCAATGCATATGACAAGCAAGTATTCACAGATGAAACCATAAAGGTCAAACATTTTTGTTAAAATATTTATAAAAAATAAGATGGTCAAAGTATATAATACATTAATTATAACACACCTGAATTTTTGCCAAGCATAAAATTATTTTATTTCAAACATTTTTAACCTATTTATTATAGGCCATCCTCAGGCTTATGATTATTGTTTCAAAATAGAACATAACATTTTTCGAATAAGTTTCATTTTTAAATTTAAAGATTTAGAATAATTGTGTATATGAAAAAATAAATAAATAAAGTAGACCTTTATAAAATGGGTTCATATAATATGGATTTGTACATAATGGTGAAAAAATTGCGATCATATTTGTATAAACATGCTAAAAGAGACTCGTATGATACGGTAAAACATCATCGCCGACTTGTGTCGCGACAGGATTGGTCAAATCTAGACCAATAGCGGATATTGCACAAACTGTTGAGTTTAAATAAGCAGCGGACCTACTAAAAACCATTTATTATTTAACGGCCATAAAAATTATATTTATATTAATGATGTCTCCAAAGTTCAGCAAATTTTTTGCAGAAAAATAATTTATCAGGAAACACGCACTCGCTGTTTGATGCGCTGCTCCAAGGCGAAATCAAGCTTAAGCAATGATGTTGTTGAACGGTGCACACTCAGTAAGTAATCCTACAATTTTTTGTTTATAGCATAGTTTATATGGATTATTTCCAAAAACTTATACGTGTTTTGGAAAGGTTGAGTCAAATTAGTCTAGAATTGATTAATTTTATGGAAGAAAACCTTTCAAACAGCTGTAGTCCCTAAACTGCATACATGCTGGGCTGTGACTGGCTCATGTATTTAAGGACTCGTACAACATGAATTTCATAAAACACGGAACGTATCTACCATGTTATTGGGGGTCTACTGTACAATAAATAAATAACAGTAAAAAATAAAATGGCGTAAATAAATAAACACCGTATACAAGGCTAAATATAACTATTACAAGTTTTAAGGGTTACTTCTATAACAAATTTTTAAAAAATCTTTCCATAGTGAACATGTGACATTCTATTAGCCAATCAAAAGCAACAATCTAATGAGGCTGTTACTTAGAAAATATTATCATTCATCTAACTAATGTACAGAACATACAATCTATCTTTGTTTTATTAATGGGGAATTAAGAAATGACTTTATCAAGGGCTGCAGAAAGATTTTAATGTTATTTTTAAGGCCTAAATCTGTTTGTAAGTGAATTCTCTATAAATCCTAGCTTTTTGTCCAATTTCAGTGAAATTTTGTTTTGTTGCTTTTTATGTTACAACAGATAGTATAAACTATTTAATTTGTATAAATATTAACACTTGAATTTCTTGAAATCTCTACTCTTCTCATCAAAAGTATTCCATCATGCTTGATGGGGACTTTCTAGTTTTAATATAATTGGCATAAGAAATAATGAAAAATTAAATCTGAATGACAATAATGTGTATATAAGCTGAAAAAAAAAAGACTGATTAATATGTAACCTTGTGGTATGCCACCAAAAGGTGGAAAATTAATGAAACAATATTTAGTTTGAAAACCTTCATAATGCTCTATTTTTTCCGAGAAGCACACCGGTAACAGGCTCCCCAGTACATTTGTTGTTTACTTTACTCCAGTGTAGTATCACTCTCGTTTGAAACAATATGTCAAATACCTCAAGCTTGACATATTAAATTACAAATTAATCTTATTTTATAGATTAATATTAAGACAGAATTTTACCTTTTATGAAATTCTTATTAAAAAATTAATAAAAAGCAATAAAACAAATAAAAACAAATAAACTTTTAGTAGTATAAAAAGTTTCCAACCATTTTTGCTTATTGACCATTTCAAAAATCAGATTTTATTTGCCACCTCTTACTGTATTGATGAAAAATAAGAATAAATTACAAACAGGATAAATGAAAAATCATATAGAAATTAATAATTTTTTCAAAACATAGCCAAAATTCAGCATTTCACTTTACTAACATATTACAGTAGAACCTCGAAAACTCGGCTCTCGATAACCCGGCACTCCGGATAACTCGGCCACACCCTGGCAAAGCAAAAACATCCTTAGTTAATTAATTTTCATTATAGACAGCTTTATAAAAGTATAAATCTCTCATAAAGTATTTTTCTGAGGTCTGTCTTATCAGATAAATTACTGTACACAGTGTATTCATTAATTTTCATTTTCATGTAGTAAAGGCTCTATGCCTTCATAAAGAACGTACTTTTCCTTTGTTTATGGATATTTGGGCAGTTTATTCTCTGTTATATTCTCAAGTAAACAATACATACAAGCACAGTACAGTATTTTCTGAGGAAACACTCGTACTTATTTTTTTAACCCCATTCCCGATAACCCGGCATTTTCACAAACTCGGCCACCCTTCGGTCCACATTAGGCCGAGTTTTCGAGGTTCTACTGTACTACTATATTTGCTGTAATAAAAATAAATTTGTCCACTGACTCAAAATTGTCTTTAGTAATTTTTTAATTTATGAATTGAGTGACCCATCAGAAGATTCATAGCTACCAATTCAGAAATACCTGGTACTTTAGATCAAATATGCAGATAATTATATATGGCAATGAAGACAACTCCACACATTTGGTATTTGCTAAATGCAGAGCAAACATTTGGCCAATACTAAGTAGTGTATGATTTACTCCTGACTAAATATTCAGTATTTGCCATCTCCAACTTCTTGTCAGTAAACTGTGCTAAACCATATTATTTGGAAATTAGCAAATACTTAATCTGTGGAGCCAGCTTAAGATATACAGGTTAAAATTTAAAAAAAAAATGCTACTTATACAAAGAGGCAGAATATATACAAATATTTAACAGAGAATAACTTGGGAATATTTATTCTAAAAATCATTTAGTGTAAATTTGTAAATATTACACTAATCAAGTTTCTAGTTTAGTTAGATCTCTATTTACAACATTTTTGGATAAAAAGTAAACAAACCGCTATAGAACACAGAAAAGATCTTGAAAAATATTTTTTACTAATGTAGAGATAATACCATGACGGAAAGAGAGTAAGAAATTTTTTTAGGAAAGAATTAAATTCTAATAATCGGCTTAAGAGGCAAAAAAGAAAAAAAAACACATAAGCTGAATTTAAAGTTTTAAATGATATTAAATTAACACTTTGGAAAAAAGCATTGAAATCCAGATCTGAAAAACTGAATAGCATATTACATTATACTGATAAACAAATACAAAAACTAAAGCAAGGATAGAAAATAATTATTAGAAAAAAAAGAATGACTGAAGGAACACAAGCAATCCATTAGAAATAACAGGATTACTAAACTGAAAAAAATCTGAATAAAAAAAATGAATGTTAAAGGAGGTAGAACTAGAGTGACTGGATCTAAAGCAGAGCTGTGGAGTTGAATACACTAAAAATTATGTACTGACTCCAACTTCAATAAATGTAAACTATAAATTTACATTTAAATAGAAATTTAAGTCTAAAAAGTAGCCTAATGATATCTATGACGACGATGAAAATTGTTCATACGTCATTTTCACAGGTTTAACATCAATAATGCATATTAAGCTTTAAGAAAGTATGATTTAAAATTGAAAAAACCTTAAAAATTTTGTGAACCAAAACCACAGCTTTGATTTAAGTGAACAAAACCAAGAAGACCAAAGCTTATTATGAATATATTATGAATTATTAAAAATATGTATTAATTGAGGGAAAAGTAATAAAAAAAATGATAAAATACCAGAGTTTGAAATTAGATGTAAATAACTCCATAAACAAGACTAATAAAAAAAACTTTTATCCTTTAGTCTAGCATTATTCAAAAATGCAGTCCACAATCCAGTAAAAGCATGTGGAAAATAATAAACAAAAAATGCTAATTGCATTTTTTGTATCTAAATATTAGAATACAAAATGACATTACTTGAAAACATTCCAATCTATTATTATAGAAGTCAAATATGTACTATTATATAACAATCATGAACTTGGTAAAATCCTAGTTACAAAAGAAATTATCATAAATGCAGAATATATTTATATATATTCAAGGTGAGCTGCAAAATAAATTACTAAAAACTACCATTCACCAACTATAAAACTTTGGGAAACACTATTCTAGTCTATGTTTTGTTTATTATGACTAATGATGATACATTTTATAATCTTGCTTTCAATATAAATATATAAAGTTCAATTTCATTAAATATTAATAACACAATAACTTTTACTACTATTTATCACAAAACTATAATATAACATGTTTGTTGTTAATAAGAATGAACTAGCCATTAAGGTTAATCTGCTTGATTAATCAAAGCATCTCTAACAGTGGATGAAGTTGATGGAACACTAAGATTTTTGACCCAGTTAACAGGGCATCTTCACATGTATTAAACATAGGCTGATGAGTCTCTGATACATCTGAAGATGCCCCATTAACCGGGTCAAAAACATTTGTGTTCCTTCAACTTCTATTGTTAAAGATGCTTTGATTAAGTATAATTGCTTTCTCTCTCACAGAGTATAAAAGAGAAAGTTTTTAGTTACAAAATATTTCAATGGCATTTCAGGATTATTAAGTAGGCCTATTCGTGAATATTGTACAGTAATATTTTTATAATTAACCTTTGATATAAACTAAAAATAATTTTAAAATATTAGGCAATAAAAATTATTTTAAGCAATTATATATAAAGAGTTACTTCAAGACTTAATACTGTAGTATTAGATATAAAATTAAAACTTCTATTATCTCTAAGAGGACATATCCAGTATCAGAATTAATTAGAGATTACTACATACCAGATGACAGAAATAGTTTACTTATTCCTCATAATTTTATAAAAGTAGAAAGATAAATTAATTTATTGCTATTATAAGTATTAAAGTTTCCTCAGAAATGCCTCTCACTTAAATAAAATCTTCAATTAAAGACCAGAAAATAAAAATATGTTATCGTCAATGAATTAATCATGACAGCATATTAGTAACTGGACTTTTTAGTTAATTTCTGTAATTTTATAAAAGGTACACTCAAATAACAAATACCATTAAACAGATTTTAAATTATACTTTTTTGCATTGGTAAGATTCGAGGAGTCAAGATGAATCATTTAATGAACACAAATTTAAAACTGTTGGTATATATAGCCATCAAAATGCCAATTCTTCAGCTAAAAATATATTCAATCTAAGAATAGAGACAATCAATCAAGCTTGAATAAAAGTATAAAACATTGTTCAACATATCAAATATATTGTAAATCAGAAAATGAATATATATTCATCATGAACAGCATGGTAAAAAGTTTATATTACAATCATAAGAATTACATACACTATACATAGAACTTTAATTAAATATAATTAATAAAAACATCTACTTATTATAATGTCCCAAAATTACAGTATTATTGTTTTGATAATTAAATTCCTCGTCTAAAAGTAAACAGTGTAATAAATTTTCTCCGTGTATTGAAAGAAGCTGCTAAATTTAAGACACTAAATTCATTTAGAAACAATTTTGAATCATTTTGATCCAGCACCAGCACACAAATAGATAAAAAAATTACACAATTGGCAATCGGAATAATTTACTTATACCTGAATGAAGTATCTTTACCTAACACTCTCCTACAAGTCTGACTGCTAAAAAGATTGAAACTGTAGCCATGTTTGATTCAGCCAGAAAGAATATACTTTATCATCAATTTGACATCACTTCAGTTTTAAAACAAACAAGTTTAAAATTGACATGAAATTGATATAAAAGTGTCAAATAAATTAACAAGTGTCGTGTTAACAGCCAGAGAAATAAATTTTTAAAGAACAGAATTATTTATAAAGGGGTGTGAATAAGCCAAAAAAGAATGCAAAATTTTGATGCCTGGAGATCATTTTATAATAATCCAAACAAGAACTTTCAACTAAGGCCCAAAATACATAATGTCATACAAATAGTACTTTACAAACACGAAGGCACAGCATAAATTATCTCATATTCCAGAAGTTATATCGTACACGGTCAAAGAAAGCCCGGCCATTACATCATTTTCAATACTTAAAAATCTCAGAAGATACGTCATTGCTCGAGCCTACATACCAATTTACAACAACAAAATTTAAAATCTCGAACAGACCCCAAGCAGGCTCATCAAAGAAGCCAAAAGCACCCGTCAAAAGAAAGACGGGACCGAAAAGTACTCAAACGTGTGGTTTTTTCTCGATTTGAACAGAATCGTTACAGAATTTCAAGCACCATTAATTGCAATTTATTCCCGTATCGAATGCAGTTCAACTTTTAGCATTACAGATGGCAATACAAATTTACATCGTTAGAAGGATAGCAACACGAAGCTTACAATCCGTAAAAAATCGACTAAACGGAGATATCCGAGTTTCAATCGAATTACATACGATCAATCTAGAATTTCAACCACGGAACAACAACTCGGTTAGAATGGAGTCGGACTCGAGCATCACAGTCAGTACACCGAATTGGCCATCGTTAGCACAGATTAAACTCTACAGGCTCCATTTAACCGGCCAGTAAACTTAGTTTAGTTTCTTTTCACACGAACCGGTCCAATTACACCTCAGAATCTCGCCGGAGCATAAACCACACCCAGAGAGCAAAAAAAGCCAAGTCGGAGGAACCCAAAGCTCTAAGCGGGTTCGTCCCACGTAGACCACAGAGAGTCGGCAGCATACCGGCGGGCGGTAAAAAGCCATCATCCGGCCACAGGTCACGCATACCGGTACAGGACGGTTCCATCGACTTTTCTGCCGGTTCACAATCACGGAAGGCAGCAAATGCCTCATTCAAAGTTCACATCTCACCCTCTATACACGAATCCGAATGGCTGGATCTGTCGTGGCAACGTCTACTCGAGCACCATCCCCATCAAGCCAGCACGAAGAAGGCACAAGACACCAATACATACAATTACAAAAGGTAATGGGACGGAGGCAGCGACGTCCATTAATTGATAAAAGGTGTAAGAATGGCGATCGAGACGTCGGTAATAAGAACTGGAAGCAAATAACGTAAAGAAGTTGGAAGTGATCGATTAGGCAGTTTGTTTACGAAAAGCGTCAGGTGTAGATGTTGCGCCCAACATTACGGCGTCGAAAAGGGGCCGAGAGGCTTATATAACGTCTTGTTTACCGAATCGAGGCCTGGTAGGGCCTTATAACGTCATAGTGGAAGCCGGAGCATCGACGGCGCTCGTGCCTTTAACGTGTAATGGCATTAGGCTTAGCTAATCAAAGAACAAAGGAAAGTTTAAAAACTCACATCTGGATCTTTCCCTTTGTTTTTGAAGTGTTGTAATCTCGTTTTAGGTATACCTTCCGTCGCCATATTAACCGACACCAACGATGATTCTTCCTTTTTCTCAACGTATTTGGACGAAACTGATTCACACCAAACGCAATCAAATCCTCTCGCTAACTCCGCGTCTTTCAAAACGCCGGTCCGGACTACAGATGACGTTATCGTTTGGCCCGAAAAATAAAGTGCCAAACCGTTAAATAATTATTCCAAATTATTAAAATCGCAATAATTTTTATTATTATTTTATCACCCGTTATATTCTTTGGTCGTTCGCAATGGTATTTTTATAATAAGTTCCGGCAGGTTCGCATCTCGATATCCACCCCCGTGGAATTTTCTCTACTTTTTATTTACTCCGCAATAATCGCGATTATTAATCTCTTATCGTCTGGCGTATACGAAAATATTTTACTTCGAGGTTCCAAATTTGTTTTTTATTATGGGTGCATTTCGAAATTTCACCGTCGAGTACTGGTTTATTGCGCATGCTCTTTCTTCCAATAAATAAAACAAAATGGCCGATTAAATTCCAAATTCGTGTATTAATTTAATTGTTTATAAATAAACATTTGTTTTACTGAAATATTCGTGTTCAATTGATGGGAATCGTTAATGGCCGATGCTTCCCTTATAACGATATGGCGGATTATTTTGCGCTATTTGCCATTACGATTACGTCTCACTGACTTGAAAATTTATTCGTATCAATGAATACGAATTAAATACATAAAATGATTTAGTTTACCCTTTCGGAACATTTACGAAACGGTCTTCATTATTTTATGTGCGATTTGTTTCGTTGCTAAATAACGATGGCAATCGTTATCGCAATGATTTTAAGCCCTCAGATTCTTCAACAAACAATCGTAATTCTGTCATTTGTATATTATAGATATAGAATGTGATTCTAAATTAATTAATTTTGAAGCAATGAATAGTTGCGCAAGAATTTAGTGTATAAATCTGAGGAATCCGGGTTTGAATCTCATCCGAATGCAAATTTTTTAGATTTATCACCTTTGTTTTTTAATCTTTCTTTTTTTGGCTTATCGCCTTATTATCGTTTTTTTCAATCAGCTTTCTATTCTAATTATGGCACATTCGTTTAATTTATTTAAATATCGTTATTCTTTGTTTAAAATTTTGGCACATAGAGTTTTCCAAACATTAATAAATTAATCTTAATTGTAAAAAAATTTTTGAGAAGACACATTCAAGAAGACGGGAGTTTATAATTCAACTGTCCAGTGTACCATCGCCTCCCGACACCTATAATAACCTGATGGGGTATCTGGATAAATGCTGCCAGCTATTATGCTGATAATTACGAAGACATAAAGAGAATCATTTCAAGCGTTAACCCGAATGATGCAGTGAGCAAAGATTTTCTCTGAGTTAGGTTTTCTTTTTCGTTTTTCTTTTTTTGAGCTTTTTTTCATAGAAGTTTAGCTCCTACATTGGAGTTGGGTTTGATTTGGCCTCCTTTTATGGTTGAAGGGTTTAATCCTTTTCATGTTTTAGAGAAAGAGCTTTTGCGCATGAATTAGCTTACATCAAAGCAAATTTTGAATTTCTTGAAATTGCTATAGTAATATTGGAAGAAAGGATGCCATTGTTTAGCGGCAAACTGCGGCCTAGGAATAGAAAATTCCAAACGTTTGTTTAACTCAGGGGTCACCAAACTTTTTGCATACCGGGCCAGATAACAGAGAATGAAGAGCGCGGGCCGCATAACCATTTTGTTCAATATAGTATACTGAATACACAAAAAATAAGAAAACCAACATATTTATTTACCAATACACAGCAAGATCTTAATCTATTTTTAGAAACTTCATTGCAAGTACTTGCAAAAAAAGCGCTGTGATATCCAATGTCGCAAAAAGTCGCCGAATTTTTCATTTCACTGATTTTCCTAAAAAATTTATTACTGTCAAATGCAAAAATCAGATGGGACCAATTTTAGCATTTTTACTTACTCTTATTTTTATTTTTTCTACATAGTATGTTCATCTACAATCTATGATGTTTTCATATAAATAATTATATTTTAGCTCATTCGTGGCACAGTGCCGCGGCCGGCCGGATGAACTGACCTCGGGGGCCAGATCTGGTTTATGGCGACCCCTGATCTAACTCATTAAAATGACAGCCAGATGGCGGAGCGTTAAGGTGGCAGTCTACTGTTCTAGAGATCCGGAATCGAATCCGGACTGGTCAAAAAACCCCAGGAATCTTTCGGGGTTGTCAATCCGAATTTGTTGAGCCACATTCCTCACCACTCCGCCGCTCCATTGAAAGCCTAGACGAATCCATAATGTGTTTTCTAAAAAGAGATCTTCTTAGTACTCAAAGAGCGAAAGAAGTTGAAAAAGATTTCATCAAAATAATTGGAAATGCTATGTTAGTGTTTTTTTATTATTATTATTATTTCAGACCGCATTGAGAGTGGTCCACTACCGACATCGATATGCAGATGTAACTGCGGGTCAAAACTTTTGAAAGACGAAAAAGAAAAGTTGCCTTCAACTTTCAACAGACACGCAATTCGCCTACAAGATGTGTTATTGATAGAATACCTGAAACATACCTTGCCAAAATATCACATATTGCAGTAAAAATCTGATGATGTAAATTCAGTTTCTAATGTTAAATTAAAACAGAAAAGAATTTACATCACCAGAAAGCAGAAGTTTTCCGTACAGAACTGCCTCAATTTTGCAGAGAGTGCAGATAAAGTACCAAAAAAATAAAAAAAAATTCAAATTATTAATTTAATGTTCATAAAATACTGTTTAACAATGGCCGAATCATTGCATATCCGATACGAAGTCTACACATTGAATTTAAAGTAAATTTTAACATAAGAATTTGTTAAAAGTAGATATTGCTACTTGGAAACGTGACAAGTACGTCCAGGGAAAGTAGAATTTTATAAAAGAAAATAGAAGTATTTAAGATTTTTCAACTTGCGTAAGTCTAGAAAAATAGTAAAAGTTACTTTTCGCGTATTATAACAATTTGTATTTTGATATTAACCGTTCGGCATCCGACCATCTCAGAGATTCATAATAAATTTTTGGAAAATGGGAGCTCTAGAGCCCTAAACATGATTAACACTTAGTACTCTTATAATTTGGTTTATCGTGCTTTTTGCAGTTAAGACTTGAGACTTTTTAGTTTAATTCTAGAATTAACACTTAATTTTGTTCTAGAATATTAGCTACGAGTCTAACATTTTGCATTCACTTTGATTATCATTTGATTAACGAAAAGTGGCATTAATAGATGATTTTGTAAAGAATTAAATTACGCAGGTGAACTGATCACCTCTATAAATACGCCGTTAAGCAATAATTTAGTGGTCATCATTTCCATTGTTTTCAAAAAGTCTAGGAAATTTATAAAATATTGATTTATGATACCAATTTTACAGTTAAAATCTCTATTTTCTTCGAAATACTGTATTGTATTTATCTTATTATACAACTATAATAAGATCAGATAAGAGGCATTTTCTGTTTGCTTCAATGATTTTTTGTGTGGCAATATCTAAACGTCCATTAAAAACCGCTATATCGCAATTAGAAATGAAGCTACTACAGTAAAGTAATAATAGAGAAAAACTAAAGATCTAGAAATTTGACAGTTTATCTCTCGTTCAAGCAGAACATACAATTTCGAATTCAATATAAATAATAAAAAAAATTACTCTCGAAAATTAGAATAACGTAAATCTTTCTTCCAATCATAACTATTAATACTTAATCGAATTCGTAAACTTATTCGTGATTGGCATTCCTATGCACGTGATTGTGGTCAGTTCTAGAACTGTTTTGTAAGAGTTGTTTATTCTGGAATATTAAAATTAATTAGTCAAAAATTTTCACATGAAAATTTTCGATCTGTATATTTTAATTAATGAAATTGCTGCATAATGTAAGAGTCTTATAGGAAAAAAAATGGTTGCATACAGCATTAGGTTCAGTCCATATTGTATTGCAAATGGGGTTAAAGTACAATACATTCTAACTATATTTTCGTAAATTTTTATGAGCTTATATTGTTTTAATTTTTATAATTTTATTTTATTTTATAATTAAATATCTATTAACTTTTCGTGTTTTTTTTAGTTAGTTCGAATCCCATTTTCCTGTTATCTTCGAGGATTATAAAGTATATTAAAGTATATCGAGTATATTAAAAATACTGTGTTTGGTTAGCACAATGTTGCTGTTGAGAACGTATCATACAGGAACACTTTAAGAGGAAAAAGGTTGCTTTATTGACTTGGACGAATATGCATTTCGGGCTTAATGCCCCTCTTCAGTCCTATTATTATTACATAATTATCAAATTGGTTACAGCAGGGGTGGCCAACCTTTTGCATACCATGCGCCAATTTTTTGATAGACGAGTTCAGATGCGCAGTGGCGTACCGTGGGTGTTAGCCGCCCGGGGCGGAGAAAAATTTCGGCCACCCTTTAATCAGGTATTTCAATTTAAAAGATCAAAATTCAGTTGTGTGAAAAAAAAATTAATAAAAAATGCGGTGGTGGTGTAGTTACCCGTACAAAATAGTCCCGTTTGACATTAGTGGCATACACGATTGCGAATGTATCGTGAATCGTAGAAGCAAAAAAAAAAAAAAAAAAAAAAAAAAAAAAAAAAAAAAAAAAAAAAAAAAAAAAAAAAAAAAAAAAAAAAAAAAAAAAAAAAAAAAAAAAAAAAAAAAAAAAAAAAAAAAAAAAAAAAAAAAAAAAAAAAAAAAAAAAAAAAAAAAAAAAAAAAAAAAAAAAAAAAAAAAAAAAAAAAAAAAAAAAAAAAAAAAAAAAAAAAAAAAAAAAAAAAAAAAAAAAAAAAAAAAAAAAAAAAAAAAAAAAAAAAAAAAAAAAAAAAAAAAAAAAAAAAAAAAAAAAAAAAAAAAAAAAAAAAAAAAAAAAAAAAAAAAAAAAAAAAAAAAAAAAAAAAAAAAAAAAAAAAAAAAAAAAAAAAAAAAAAAAAAAAAAAAAAAAAAAAAAAAAAAAAAAAAAAAAAAAAAAAAAAAAAAAAAAAAAAAAAAAAAAAAAAAAAAAAAAAAAAAAAAAAAAAAAAAAAAAAAAAAAAAAAAAAAAAAAAAAAAAAAAAAAAAAAAAAAAAAAAAAAAAAAAAAAAAAAAAAAAAAAAAAAAAAAAAAAAAAAAAAAAAAAAAAAAAAAAAAAAAAAAAAAAAAAAAAAAAAAAAAAAAAAAAAAAAAAAAAAAAAAAAAAAAAAAAAAAAAAAAAAAAAAAAAAAAAAAAAAAAAAAAAAAAAAAAAAAAAAAAAAAAAAAAAAAAAAAAAAAAAAAAAAAAAAAAAAAAAAAAAAAAAAAAAAAAAAAAAAAAAAAAAAAAAAAAAAAAAAAAAAAAAAAAAAAAAAAAAAAAAAAAAAAAAAAAAAAAAAAAAAAAAAAAAAAAAAAAAAAAAAAAAAAAAAAAAAAAAAAAAAAAAAAAAAAAAAAAAAAAAAAAAAAAAAAAAAAAAAAAAAAAAAAAAAAAAAAAAAAAAAAAAAAAAAAAAAAAAAAAAAAAAAAAAAAAAAAAAAAAAAAAAAAAAAAAAAAAAAAAAAAAAAAAAAAAAAAAAAAAAAAAAAAAAAAAAAAAAAAAAAAAAAAAAAAAAAAAAAAAAAAAAAAAAAAAAAAAAAAAAAAAAAAAAAAAAAAAAAAAAAAAAAAAAAAAAAAAAAAAAAAAAAAAAAAAAAAAAAAAAAAAAAAAAAAAAAAAAAAAAAAAAAAAAAAAAAAAAAAAAAAAAAAAAAAAAAAAAAAAAAAAAAAAAAAAAAAAAAAAAAAAAAAAAAAAAAAAAAAAAAAAAAAAAAAAAAAAAAAAAAAAAAAAAAAAAAAAAAAAAAAAAAAAAAAAAAAAAAAAAAAAAAAAAAAAAAAAAAAAAAAAAAAAAAAAAAAAAAAAAAAAAAAAAAAAAAAAAAAAAAAAAAAAAAAAAAAAAAAAAAAAAAAAAAAAAAAAAAAAAAAAAAAAAAAAAAAAAAAAAAAAAAAAAAAAAAAAAAAAAAAAAAAAAAAAAAAAAAAAAAAAAAAAAAAAAAAAAAAAAAAAAAAAAAAAAAAAAAAAAAAAAAAAAAAAAAAAAAAAAAAAAAAAAAAAAAAAAAAAAAAAAAAAAAAAAAAAAAAAAAAAAAAAAAAAAAAAAAAAAAAAAAAAAAAAAAAAAAAAAAAAAAAAAAAAAAAAAAAAAAAAAAAAAAAAAAAAAAAAAAAAAAAAAAAAAAAAAAAAAAAAAAAAAAAAAAAAAAAAAAAAAAAAAAAAAAAAAAAAAAAAAAAAAAAAAAAAAAAAAAAAAAAAAAAAAAAAAAAAAAAAAAAAAAAAAAAAAAAAAAAAAAAAAAAAAAAAAAAAAAAAAAAAAAAAAAAAAAAAAAAAAAAAAAAAAAAAAAAAAAAAAAAAAAAAAAAAAAAAAAAAAAAAAAAAAAAAAAAAAAAAAAAAAAAAAAAAAAAAAAAAAAAAAAAAAAAAAAAAAAAAAAAAAAAAAAAAAAAAAAAAAAAAAAAAAAAAAAAAAAAAAAAAAAAAAAAAAAAAAAAAAAAAAAAAAAAAAAAAAAAAAAAAAAAAAAAAAAAAAAAAAAAAAAAAAAAAAAAAAAAAAAAAAAAAAAAAAAAAAAAAAAAAAAAAAAAAAAAAAAAAAAAAAAAAAAAAAAAAAAAAAAAAAAAAAAAAAAAAAAAAAAAAAAAAAAAAAAAAAAAAAAAAAAAAAAAAAAAAAAAAAAAAAAAAAAAAAAAAAAAAAAAAAAAAAAAAAAAAAAAAAAAAAAAAAAAAAAAAAAAAAAAAAAAAAAAAAAAAAAAAAAAAAAAAAAAAAAAAAAAAAAAAAAAAAAAAAAAAAAAAAAAAAAAAAAAAAAAAAAAAAAAAAAAAAAAAAAAAAAAAAAAAAAAAAAAAAAAAAAAAAAAAAAAAAAAAAAAAAAAAAAAAAAAAAAAAAANTTTTTATTTTAACACACATTATACTATCCTCAGGTGCATGTATATTGATCTGATAGCACTATTTGCTCATTCCTCCTCCCGTGTTTAAATATGTGTATATATATCTTATGTGTAATACCAGCTTAATGGTCACTATCTCAGGTAATTGTATTTTATCATATAAATCACTGTACGCGTATACTAATTTTTTAAATGAATTCTGTAAATTTTGATACCTGTAACCAATTTGATAATTATGTAATAATAATAGGACTGAAGAGGGGCATTAAGCCCGAAATGCATATCCGTCCAAGTCAATAAAGCAACCTTTTTCCTCTTAAAGTGTTCCTGTATGATACGTTCTCAACAGCAACATTGTGCTAACCAAACACATATAATAGAGAACAACAAGCAACCTTGATTAAAAATACTATTTATATAATTTTATTTCCGGAATTAAAATAATAAAGTAATTACATTTAATTAAAACATTAAAATTAAATATTATATTTAAAATTATTAAGCGCTCGTTGAGAATTTTGAACTAGGGCGACATCTTTAGAGCGACGAACAAGTTATAAAACACGTGATGTAATATGATCAGTAAATCACGTGATAACTTTCCACGTGATACATATTATGGTTAGGAGATGTTAATTATTTTATCAAATTTATTGTGTATTCCATTGAATAACCTTCAAATAAATTTTAGTTTGAACGAATTTATAGTTAATTAAAAATTGATGGGTAAAAAAAATATTAAATTATAAAATACCAGCAAGCGATTGGCTAAAGTCAAACTCACGTGCTGTTTCGAGGTAAAGTTTTGTTTATGAAATATTGCGATGTGGAGTTGGTCTGTTCGTTATCATGAAAGGAAATAATTACATGTCAGAACATTATTATTTTTTAAATTAATGGCGATATTTTCGTATTGGATCGTTTTTATAAGCAGTTACGTCGGTTTTTCTACAGTTGGAGCCAGAGATTACTCAAAATCTGTGGCCAATGTCTTTGGTAAGTTTCAGTTTCTGTACTTGGCATTTGGACTTCGGAGTTGAACTTAACGTTGTTAGACAATAATTAAAATTTAACAGACAGAGATATTTAAAACTCAAATAATTTTTATTTAATCTTAAGAATTTATACATAAATCAATTTAAAGTATTTCTGTAGTTCTAATGTGTTTCATGACTCCTTATTTTTATACTGTATTATCATGTTTATATGCTAAGCATAAATAAATGATAAATGTTTGTTTAAATCCACTAAAAAAAAAAATAGAAATAGAAATCTTTGTATATTCAAATATGATTCTTTTCACTCAGTTTGAAGAATATATATCAAAATACATATACATATACTTTTTCATTAAATAACATAAATTCATACCATGTAAATTAGTTTATTGAAGTGAATAAAATTACCAATGGATTTATATTACTGTAAGATGAGTCAGATATAGTTGTAATAATGGGAAATGTCTGCTTGATTGTTTATGATTATTTATCTTATTCAGTTGAGAATATATTTGTTAATTAAAATTCTTTATCTTAAAATTTATGATTTGTATTTTGAATATAAGTACACATATGAATGATAAGATGAATCGTCGTAAAATTATCCTCATTGTAAAATTATCAAATCATTATTTTTGGCACTAATAATTCAGCTATATTTATTTTTAATACATATAGACTATCTTTCATTAGATATAGATTAAGTAAAATTTATTCCTGTTAATTTATAACTAAAAAGAGAGAGTTTCTGTAGTGTAATTAGAGCCACTCTTTAAGACTGCTGGACTTTTATTATTGTTATATTTTACATTAATCAATTTAATTTTTAATATCTTACATAATTTTCTAGCTGTAACTAATAAATATCAGTTAATATTTAATTATTTTTCATAGTATGACAGAATACACAATATACATGGTATTTGCACAATATGTGATAACATGCAGTGTAAAATAACACAGAATACAAAAGTAAATGAAACAAATTTTGTGTTAATTCTTAAATACTAACATAAAAATTTGTCAATATAGCTTGAAAGAATATTTAATATTCACAAATGTACAATGGTCAAAGCTTTTATAATTCTTCAAAACGGTCTATGCATATCTTTTTGGTGTACTGTAGACAAATGATCTGGAGTTTGTCAAAAATATATGCTTTTTATACAGGAAACATGTTTGTACTGTTTTTCTCTTCTACTTTTGTTTCTTTTGATGATTCTTCATCTATTTCCATATCACTGTTCATTTTCCATATAATAGTCATTATTACAGTCATCTACATCACTTTTTTCATTAGATATATCATTACACCACTGTCTTCAAATTCCTTATTACCATAGTATACATTACTGGACATTCCAACCACTACATCCGTCTTATTATAATACCTTATTTCACCAGTTATTGGAACACTAACAAGAGACAGATAGTCTGAGACCACAAAATAAAAAAGTATGAAAAATAACAACACTTATTTAACTTAAACTTGTATGAATTTGCACGTGAAATAAAGCAACAAATGAAACTTCACGACTTTATTGCAAAAGAACAAGAATTTCAGAAAAGTCAGGACCTTCATCACAAAAAATGAACTTTACATTTCTGTGTGCATGTGTTTGTTTTATTTAACATATATTATTATACAAATTAATTTAATATAAAAATAACTTAAAATTAAAGTAAAATTTGTTTACATTTGATTGCGTGTTTCCTTATCCCTATTTACTCTATGTTAAAATGACCTCGTTTAACACTGTTTCACTTAGCACTTTGTTGTCTAGGAACGCATCCCGCGCGTTAAGTGGAGTCTTACTGTACTAACATATTAGATTATTGTTGGATATTTTGGAATAATTCAAAGTATCCAACATTCTGGACTATTGGTTTTCGACATTCGGAATTATTGGGTGCTGTACTGCCATACTTCTACTGTATTTTCAAATTCAGCATCTATATGATGACTACAGATATAACCATAGATTAATTTATTTTAAAAAATTTTTTGGATAAGATGTTTACTGATAAATGTATATAATGCTATTGACTGTATAACTGTTGATTCTCTTCTGGATAAAAATAAACTGTTATCTTATCTGAAGAACAGAATGTGAAAGTATCAGATTTATTTTATTTTATCAAAATATTATTTAACTGTTAATTAAAACAAAAATAATAATTAATTTATCTACCAAAATAAATGTGTGTCAAAAAGTGTACTTAACATAGGCAATGTTGAACAACAATACAAAATATAATAGGCTGAAAAATATGTAAATAATTTTGCCATTTTAGTTAAATTCAGTGGTGGCTCATGGCTGTCAAATATGGGAGAGCTGAACAGCTGTAGCATAACTAGAACTGATATTAGGTGAGACCTAAGTTAAGAGGTGCAAACTTATATTCACACCTGTACCACATTATATCCACTAGTGCTGTGGATGAATAACTTTGGAAGATTTTGACTTTATAAGATACTAGTGCTAAGTTTAAGATCCACTAGTATTGTGGTTTCAACTTTATAGATATTATATATATATACAGTAAAACCTGTCTATGGCGACCACCCACGGTTCCTTCAAAAAGTGGTCTATTAGACAGGTGGTCGTTTAATACAGATAACTTTTTATGTAAATTGAAAATTCCGTGCCAGAAATTTTTGCCCGTTTTGACAGGTGCCCGTCCAATGCAGGTGGTCGCCTAAGCAGTTTTCACTGCATATGGTGAAGATTTTTATTCTAAAGGTTATTTCTTACTTATATACTGTACATTAACACCATGGTTATATTTAAAGGGCTATACACTACAGGTCATAGGTTGACAGACTGATATTTTTACTCTATATCTCTTTTCTTCAAAATGTGCTATACATTTCAGACTTAAAGTCCATCTTCAGTTGGAGTAAAATGATCATGGTACTTAAAAGGTATCAGTGTGTCAGTATACGACCTGTGCTGTGATAGTCCTTTAAATATAACCACATTGTTATTGTGCATAAGTACAGTGAAACCTCACTTAATGAGCATAATTCATTCCAGAATCTTACTCGTAATGTGAAATACTTGTTAAGCGAAACAATTTTTCCCATATAAATTAATGTGAAATACAATAATGGGTTCCATGCCGAAAAAATACTCAAATCTATTATGCATAATGTTTATCTAAAGAAAATTATACAATATACATTGTTAAGGAGTGTGAATCATTTTCATCTTTTCTTCTAGTGTGGAATGAACCAACCTGGAATGCAAATTTGATTTGCAGAAAACAAAAAAAACCAAAAAAATATGTCTCATAAACAGCCAAACAATATGCCAAATTCTTGGGTTATGTAAAAGCTATAATTAAATTTTAGAAATTGATTAATTTGACTAGAGGTAGGCAGTTATGCTTCCATCTTGTATTAAATTTAATAATTATAAATAGTTAATTTTTAATTTAGACATTTCTAAAATTTAATTTGGAATTGGTCATTAAAATTAATACAAGATGGAAGCATAACTGCCTACCTCTAGTCAAATTAATCAATTTCTAAAATTTAATTATAGCTTTTACATAACCCAAGAATTTGGCATATTGTTTGGCTGTTTATGAGACATATTTTTTTGGTTTTTTTTGTTTTCTGCAAATCAAATTTGCATTCCAGGTTGGTTCATTCCACACTAGAAGAAAAGATGAAAATGATTCACACTCCTTAACAATGTATATTGTATAATTTTCTTTAGATAAACATTATGCATAATAGATTTGAGTATTTTTTCAGCATGGAACCCATTATTGTATTTCACATTAATTTATATGGGAAAAATTGTTTCGCTTAACAAGTATTTCACATTACGAGTAAGATTCTGGAATGAATTATGCTCATTAAGTGAGGTTTCACTGTACTTATGCACAATAACAATGTGATTATATTTAAAGGACTATCACAGCACAGGTCGTATACTGACACACTGATACCTTTTAAGTACCATGATCATTTTACTCCAACTGAAGATGGACTTTAAGTCTGAAATGTATAGCACATTTTGAAGAAAAGAGATATAGAGTAAAAATATCAGTCTGTCAACCTATTACCTGTGGTGTATAGCCCTTTAAATATAACCATGGTGTTAATGTACAGTATATAAGTAAGAAATAACCTTTAGAATAAAAATCTTCACCATATGCAGTGAAAACTGCTTAGGCGACCACCTGCATTGGACGGGCACCTGTCAAAACGGGCAAAAATTTCTGGCACGGAATTTTCAATTTACATAATAAGTTACCTGTATTAAACGACCACCTGTCTAATAGACCACTTTTTGAAGGAACCGTGGGTGGTCGCCATAGACAGGTTTTACTGTATATAATAAGAAAATCTCGAAATGTGTAACCTACAATCGTGTAATTTACACAACTGTACACAACTGTTGTCATCAAGTGATTTAGTGAAAACAAAATGGCTATGATTATTGTTACTATTTACAGTTATTATATACTGTTTCAGCTTAAAGTTCAGACTGATTCATTTATAATGTTTTTCAAATACTTAGATCATTTTCTTTATTATTATTGAATATACTTTTTTATATAGTATAATTAGTTTAATTTATGAAGTAACTTATGGAAGATTACAGCCGTAAAAATATCGAATTATAGTTCATTTCGTTGGAGAAGGAACATTATATTAAACGTGAATTATCGCTGTTTAAACATTTTATACTAGAAGTAATATTTCCTCTTTCCTGATATTCCTATGAATGTCGATATTATGACCAACACAAAACAGATATCACTTTAAAGAAATAGAAACTTTAAGCTAAAGTAATAAGTAGATATTATTCATAGAATTGACATTGGAATAATATTCACTTTAATTGCACAATTTTTATATTGCTTGTTATTTCATATATATATAATAAATGAAAAGTTATAATTATTGAAGAAAATGAATGATTAATAAATAAACGATTCTGTCNCCGAAAAGTTCGGTCGACACCGCCTAGACACCTTTGCCTCCGACCCCGACATAGATGTTCATTTTGACTGTGCACGCCTCATATATAGCTCCATCCTGAAACATCATCTCAGATATTTAAAGCAGGTAGAAATACAAGGCGGCCAGAAAAAATAAAGCAGTTAACTTTTGCGATGTGAATTCCTACCCCACAGTGTGGAAGACATTCTACAAACTGTGAACTTTCTATTCTCTCACCCTCCCTCCCTCCCTCTTTGTAATGTCATCTTCCCTCTTAACACATGTATGACAATCCCACGTTGTTTTAACAGCTGCGGGATCATTTAGCCTGACGATGCTCGTTTAACACAAGCAATAACGCTAGCTCCCATTATTTTGTTTGCTGGATTTTGGTTTCGAACGCTGTTGTTAACACGGTCTTTATTATTCATGCAAGTGCATGTACATAAATAACACAGCTAACTGTAAGATAATATCCACTAGCAAAATATAATGGTTGGCAACACGATTCACAATAGAATAACAATGAAAACATTGAAAATCATTTCTCTCTTTAGCCAGTGTTTTATTATTTATGTTAATTCTTTCACAGATACATGAATTTTAGCTTTGTGAATGTGAAAAATGGTTGCAAATATCAAACCACAAATAAAGAATACACAAATATGAAACTTCTACTTTGATTAGCTTAGCCTAAAAATTTTGGAATAACATTGTTTTCTTTAAGTATTTGTTATAAGGCTGCAATTTGAAAAAATTGTAGATTTATAAATTCCCACTGTTTTCCATCTGTCTGTGTGTCTTTCCTTCCTTAATCTCTAGAACAGTATTATACAGATGAATGTCGAGATCAGATATGGAAAGATCAGGGGCAGGAGCCCCAATTAACTATATACGAACTTCTGGTCTAGAACAAAAGTCAAATATTTTACCCAAAACAGAGTTACACAGATGGCTGACATGACTCCTGTTGTTATAAGGAAAAACACGATGTACAGGGGCAAGACTACTAATTTGATATGAGAGCATATATTTTAAATTAAGTAAATAAAAAATATGACTAAAAATTGTAATCGGGCATTGTGACAATGACAAATAATTTTTGTTCATTAATATAAAATATATCTCTGGATTTTTCAATATGTAAAATTGTCATTCTATTAAAAAAAAGTTTTTTGCCTTTAAGTTCTTGTGGCCCTATTATTAACCTTTCTTTCATTAAAGAACATCTGATTCAGTATCATGATCAATATTATTTGTTCTTTATTTATTTAAAATCTAATAAAAGAAAATTATGTTACATTTAATCAATGAAATAATTAAAAATCTAAAGGTGACAAAATTTATTTTGTTCAAATGAAATTACTAAATACAGAGAAATAATATTTTGAATAGTTAAAATTGAATTACTTCAGACTATTGAATTTAAATTAATTATTGACAAACATTTTCTAGTTAATTTAAAATAAAAGAATTCTGATTGTTAAAAAAATGTTATCTACTTCTTGTTTATGAATATTAAAAAGTCTTCTTTCTTCAGTATTTAAATGTAAAGCTTAAATATTTAAAAATGGTCTACATAATGTTAAAAATATTAATCAATTATTATTCAGTAAATTAAAAATTATGATCATGTAATATAGTAAGTACTCCACCTTTGACTGCTTTTGTTTTATTAACGTGATGCAAGATATTGGCCCAACATCTTGCACCATATTATTAAGAAAAAACAAATATACTTCAGATGAGATATAATGCCAATACTGGGGTCAAAAATATCAGTCCACGTTATAGAAATCGGTAATCTATCAAATTAACATACTTTCACAAATATTGATGTCACATCCCTCGATTGCTCAACGTGCGAGTTGACAAAAATATGTTAACTATGACGATAGCTTTACTTTTTGTTGTATAATTCATTTTAAAGCATCTTTGATATTATACTAACAAATAATTTTGGCATTAAATGGTTACATTAATTGTAGTGCAATGACAGTAAAAAGAATTATTGTTTAATTTCTATGTGAAAACTACCAAAGTTCAAAGATAAAAAGCAAGCATTAAAGAAGCAAACCAAACTAATTAGTTACTTAAAAAAAATACATTGTAAAAATACAAAGTATTACAGACAATATGAATATGAATTCTTGTCTTTTCCTTCGTCCTCTTTCAACATCACAGGAACATGATCCACACAGCGGAGTCGACCTTTCTTTTTAGGCTACTTTTCCCGCCTACATTTATGAATACTATATTTTTAGAAATTTTTTTCTTTATAATGTAAACGATTTTTACAATGGAATCCATAGTCAAGAAACTTTTACTTGATTTACATAAATGTAGGCGGGGAAAGTTGCCTAAAAAGAAAGGTCGACTCCGCTGTGTGGATCATGTTCCTGTGATGTTGAAAGAGGACGAAGGAAAAGACAAGAATTCATATTCATATTGTCTGTAATACTTTGTATTTTTACAATGTATTTTTTTAAAAATAATTATATTACATCCTGGATTTTTAGAAATTTTTTTTCTTTACAATGTAGATTATAATTAATTTTAAACAGAACCTTTTATATTTTCCACTGTATATTGTAAGTATATAATGATAATATTATACAGAAAGTCTGAACAAATATGACTAATACATTTTATTACAATCAAGAAACATTTTCATGCAATGAAATAAGTCCATATTTGGTGGCTGGATGGCCAAAGTGATTGCTATCTGGGAGGAATCTTGCTGCTGATTGAATTAGAAATTTGGAAATTTTCACAAGTAGATTGGATATGCTAATCTCTCCTTTCCCATCCAACTCTTCTCACTATAGCTTAGTCACGAGTTAGACTGCAGTGAGATGAGCAAAAATAAAAGTCATCTCAGTGTCAAAAGACAGGGTGGAAAATAGTATTTAAAAATATTTGTGTATTTACCATAAGATTAATTTCTCTGGACTCTTATTTAATACTATTCTCTTATATGCTAAAAATCAAACACATCTTTCTAAATTCTTATTATTATTATTTTTTTTAACTCTTTCCACCCTGTGGACACTAAGAGGGCCTCTTTTTGCAAGCCCATTATGGGTTCGACCAGGCCCACAATGGGGCTGCTGGGTGGTGAGGGACGGGGCTCGACATATCTGAACGGACCATCCCCCGAAAAATTCCTGGGGATTTTTTTAACCTGTTCGGATTCGAACCCAGGTTTCCCAGAGCGGTAGGCAGCCACCTTGACCGCTTGACCATCTGGCTGCTCTAAATTTTTATTAAAAAAATAGGCTGATGAATTTACATATTAATAAAAAATATGTAGAAAGACTAAAATGTCTTCACTTTTGCCGTGTTCAATCACTAGTGATCTTCCATTGCAGAGATGATCTTTCTTTAGAGACATCTCTGCAGAAAACATGCAGCCTATTGTTTAACTGAATTAAATTGAGTAATAATATGATTTTGTTGGGGTTTCGTATATGAATTTATTAAGATATCTTGTTTAAATTGAAAATGCTTTTCTTTCACTATATTTATGCAATGAATGTTAATTAGATTAAGATTTATCCTGATTAAGCTAAGTTGGAATAACAAGAATAGAGGTCAAGATAGTGTTAATTCGAGATTGATTTAGCTTAATATATCATTCTACCTTGTTAATTACAACATAATGCAAGCAAACTGTTGCTAAAATAGACATTGCACTTTTATATTTAGATGTTTGTTTGCTGTTGCATTTGCTGACATTAAACAGTAATGCAACTATCTTCAGTACTCTCATGTAAAAATCTTTACGCTTTTTGATTTTTGAGTTGTTTTAAATGAAATGAGACTGAAAATTATAGAATGAAAAAGATGATGTATCAAACAAATGACAAAATATGCCACTAATTTAATAGTTAGAATAATAATCAAGAATAGCTAACTCACTTTTCTTCAAATAAAAAAGTTTATCAGGTTCAAAAGTGTGATTAGGATTAAGTTTCTGTTGTGTAAATGTAGTGCTACAATGAAATTTTTAGAAAATTTTTGCACTATTGGGCCTGTGTCAACAATCAGGATCAACATAAGAAATACATTTTTTATGTTGACTAATGATGAATACATAGTCCAAAGGGAATAGTTTTCTAAAAAGTTTTGTTCTGAGAAAAGTAGCTGGATTTTTCTCTTCTCCAATTGATAATTGAAAATTGAAGACAGTTTGTTGAAGTAGCAGTTACTATTTATTTACTTTAAATGTTACGGAATACAACTTTTGGTGACTGATCTTTCTATACTATTTGGCCACCAAATTTTAAAAATTTCCTTTTAAAAACAATGCAAAAATAATTAAAAACAATTTTTTAAATTAGAACTGCTAACTACAAAGATGTCTTCTTTCATTTTCTATCCAAATCATATTGGTATCATAGAGTGTAGAACTTTTCATCTATTGGAAGTCCTTTCAAGAGTTGTTTATATATATGCTGGGTGAATGCAATAGCTGACTGAGTGCCATGAAGAGAGTTAAAGGCTGTGGGTGCTTTACGTTGTCCCCAGTTGACACTGTAAGTAACCAGTATGGTTACATCTGAATAAATAGTTCTGGAAGCAAAGATTAGACAGAAGTCCAGGTAGCATAACTGACAATTCTTAGTAAGCAGGAGTTATGGGACCAGTTCTTTTCTTCTAGAAGTTTCTAAATTAAATTTATTTGAGAGGTTGCGGCCAACGTTTTCAATGCGAAAACGTGTACGTCGGACGTTCAGCACCACCTTCTTGTGAGTATAGAAGTTTGACAATGGCGTTTGGAACATCAGTGGAATCATGCTCAATGTTCCAAACGCCATTATCAAACTTCTATACTCACAGGAAGGTGACGCTGAACGTCCAATGTACATGTTTTCGAGTTGAAAATGTCGGCCGCAATCTCTCTATTTATTATAATTATTAAAATTAATACAAGTTGGTGGCTTAACTGCCTATCTCTAGTCAAATTAATTAGTAATTAATTATTAACATAACCCAATAGTAGCTTTAATTTTAGCAAAAGATCATTTGGCTTTGATCAGTTAAAATTAGGTTATGAGTTGTTTATATATAGTGATAGCTGTACATGATTACAAATGTACTTGGGTTTTTTCTCAACAGTGTTATAACAAAACAACATTAAATGAAGCAATATTAAGGAAAGACTTGGTGTATATGAGGATGGTTGCACCACCAACTATTACCTATATCTTACTATAGTTCAATGATAATGAATTCAAATTAGCCCTATTACAGCCAAAAAAAATTTTGGCAGTTCAGAATTATGATTAGAGTAATTAAACTCTAAGTATATATCAAACAACTACTCAATGCATGAAAATAGTCTGTAATTTAAAAACTTGTATGTATCATTTTGTAATTTTTATTCTAGTTTATGGGTTTAATTTTCTTGAAAATAATTTGATTTATAAAAAAAATAGAGATTATTTTCTTCAGTTCATTTCAACATATGAACTTTAAGATGATGTTTTCCCTCCCAAGCTTTCCATATGTTCAACCAGATGTGCAATGAGGTGGTGAGGGACACAGCTTAATTTATCTAATTTAAACCATCTATTAGAATGAGAATGCTGTTTACTCTTATCAGTTTTTGATTTATTTCTTTTTTAACTTTCGAGTATCAAAGATACAGATGAATTTTCATGTCATCAATTTTAGACGCATACAATAACTATTTCACAACAGGTGCTTTTGGTTAGAATCTGACAGATTTATATAAAATTTTACCTTCAAATTTACTGATAAGAAATTGATCATTTCTTATCTACAGATTTAGGTTACGTTATCAAAGTCATTATAGTGATAAACGGTGATTGACCGACTTAGTGTTTGAGAATCAGCATCTTCTGTATACTATATGATAAACCTGCTTTGTTTGAGAAGCCAAATTTATTTATTACTAAATAAATGTTACTGACTTATTTTAGAATAGCTTCATTTTATCACTAGAAAACATCCAATTGATAAATTTACAATGTAATTGAATACTGATACATTATTATAAACTACAAAAACTCAATGTACTAGTAAAAATACAATAGTTTGATTAATTTTGGACTTTATTTTATAATTTAAATATTTTCCTCATTTCTCATTAGAAATATTAAATTTTATTACACAGAAACTGTGATTTAAAATTTTAATTTGTTCAACTTCCTGTTTAGTTCAAGAATTTAGTCACTGGAATTTTTATGACCATAAGATAGCATAATATCAATAAAGATGAATAATTATGAGGTCTTATTTAAAACATGCTAACAATTTGTTCAGTTACTTAACTTTTAAAGTGCATTATAATGTATTTGTTGTTCCATGATTTTCCACAGTTTTACATAACTTGAGGGTGATGATTAATCAAAAAATTGTGTTAATTAAATATTTACTGGAGGATTGAGAAGGTCTGGTTCTTTCTGCAGCTACCTTGGTTAGAATTTCACAGTAAAATTTTGTAAATATTTTATAATATAGAAAATAATTCTGAATGATATTGGGAACTTAGATGGCATTATGGATTTGGCTGGGCCTGCAGTAAGTTGGAAGGGTGGTGAAGGGTGATGACATATGTGGTTTGAACCACCTGTTTAAATTTTTGAGGATCTGTCTCAGACTTAAACTGGGTCCCAAAAAGGTAGATAAATGTGTCAGCCTTTGTCAGCCGACCAAAACAAAACAAAACATTTAAATGATAAATAGAAGTCAGGTCTATGGAGTTGGAGTTGGCAAAAGTGTACAGATTTTATGTTCAACCTTAAGTAAACTTAATTATACTTAAACTACAGACTTAAATATAAGTTATAAATCAAAAAATAATTTAATGAGAGCAATGAAATAGCTTATGATACCATTTACCATTTTAGAAGGTCTCAAAGCTGGAATTGGTGGTTTTTGTGTATTCACTTCTCAACCTTGATAGAGATGCTGAGAATTGAACCCATAACTGTTTGCAGCAAACACACTCCTGATGAGCTACACCTCCTTGGTGATGTGATTATCAATTTATAGTTGTAGCATTTAAAAACACAATTTAGAATTGTTAAAGATTTTGGTGATGATCCTGATAACATATTCTATAATGCAGCATTTACTTTTTTGACTTATAAGTAGGTAATGTATCTACATAATTTATTTTTAAGATACAACACTTACGAAATGATAGTTTAATCATATGATTGTTATGTAATCAAAGATGTAGACGTCAATCAGTAGTTTTTGTCATGTTATCAATTTTGTGTATATCTAGAGCAGAGTTCCCCAAACATTTTTGTCTCGTAGACCACGTCCCAATTTTTTCTGTTTTGGGTAGACCCCCGCATTTCTAATATTGAATTGTTACAAATTCATCAACTTCAAATGTGTTTTTGACAGCTGACGCAGTGCTACTCACTTTGATAGGTTTAACTGTAGAGTGAACAAGTTAAAAAAAACACATTAAGTTTTATACATTTATTAATTAAAACGACACAAAATGCAAATCTAGTAAAATTATAACATAAAATAACTACATAAAAAAATAAATGCTTTTAATGGGAGGGATGAGCCTGATGCTTTGATAACAAATTTTCAATATTTGGCTTCAATTTAGTGAGCTGTAATCTTAAATCGCGTTGATCGGTGATTTCTAATCTGTTTCTTTTTTTGTAAGAAGATTGGCAACCACGCTGAACCCCCTTTCCATGAGGTATGAAGATGGAAAAGCTACCAAAAACTTTCTTGTGATACTTCACAATGCTGGATAAGTAATAGATATGTCTCTCTGAAGCAAAAATTGCTGATATATCTTTCTGAACTGTACCTTAAGTTCTTTGTTAATGCTTATTCTGATCAGTTCTTGTAATATGACATTCGTTTCTTCAATGTCACCATATGGATCGATAATCCACTGTGGTATTTCCATAGTCAAAACATTCTCAATCCTAGTTTCAAAGCCTTTGTGAAGCATATTTAAATGTTGAACATAGGTTGAAACATCATCATCCTGACAGTTTGTCTATGAAAAATTGGGAAACTGGGAAAATTTGCACCATCCAATATTTTGCTTCATTAATTCTGACAAGAAAAGCTGAAATGATGGACTTTCTTTTTATCAAATTTAGACTGTCACCTTGTAACTGCAAGCTAACCTCATTAAATTTAGTGAACAAATCTGTTAAATAAGCAATGTCTGGCTTTCACTCAATTGAATTTTCTTTTAAAATTGGATCTTTATCATCCAAAAGCTCTAAAACTGTCTCAAAAAGTAAAAAAAATCTTGTCAAACATAAGCCTTTTGACAGACAACATACTTTAGTGTGAAGGAGCAATTGATGAAAGTTCTCGTAATTTTCTTCACACAGCTGTGCAAATAACTAGTATTCAACGTGTTACTTCGAATTTTGTTTACTGCGTTAATGAAAAATTGAAGAGATTGATGCAATCTACCACTCGGATTTTTAGCAATTAAATGTTGTTGATGGAAGACACAGTGTATTGCAAACACCCCGAGTACATTTTGTTTTAATTGGCTTATAAATCCATGATAGTGCCCAAACATGGCTGGTGTTTCATCTGCTATATTATATTTGATAAAGGAATTGCTTTTTCCATGAAATATCTCTCAAAGCATTACATATTGATTTGCCTTTTGTGTCTGTTGTCAAAGTTCTCTCAAAGAGTAGTTCTTCATGGATTTCTTGGTCCATAACAAAACGAACATATGCCAATAATAATGCTTCATTACCAGGTAAAGTTGACTTATCCAGTTGTATAGAGAAATGGGTCACTTGCAGATATTGTAAGACGCCAGCAAACCATCATCGTTTGTTTGTGACGTCGAAGTGAACNAAGAATTGCTTTTTCCTGAAATAATCTCTCAAAACATTACATATTTGATTCGCCTTTGGTGTCTGTTGTCAAAGTTCTCACAAAGAGCAGTTCTTCATGGATTTCTTTGTCCATAACAAAACAAACATATGCCAATAATAATGCTTCATTACCAGGTAAAGTTGACTTATCCAGTTGTATAGAGAAATGGGTCATTTGCAGATATTGTAAGACGCCAGCAAACCATCATCGTTTGTTTGTGACGTCGAAGTGAACATACTATCCAATGTGGGACTCTTGTGAAATTTTTCTTTAAATATTTGAAAGTTTTTCAAATCTTTGCCTGTTTTATCAGATGATTCTCTGGCTTGGATGGTTTCATAGCGGCATTGCTCAAAACTTTGTTGCATAAAATGCATGTAGGCAATCATTTGTCCAACAATGATGGAATGAAGCCAAATTTCAAATAATTAACACTGTACTGTCTACATTTCTTTTTAGATTTGGCCATGTTTAGTATCAGTTATTTGTGGGCAAAAATTAAGCTTTTTAAATATGATAAGACATTCAAAATTGATTCTCGGAGTAAAATCTTATTTTCATTTAATCGTTAGATATCTTTTGTATGTATATAGAGAGGAATCATGTACCACAGATTCTTGTTTTTAAAAATAGATATAATACCGATTGCTAAAACTTTGGAAAAAACTTTTAAGGAATACTTGTGTAATTGTGGTTGACTTGAATATTGAACTACTATTACCTAAAATTATGATCAGCATTGTGGTGACAACTCAAATTATGATTGGCATTGTGGCGACAGCTTTGCTGTTGCCACAATGCCAATCATAATTTGAGTTGTCACCACAATGCTGATCATAATTTTGAGTTGTCACCACAATGCCGATCATAATTTGAGCTGTCGCCACAATGCTGATCATAATTTGAGTTGTCACCACAATGCTGATCATAATTTGAGCTGTCGCCACAATGCTGATCATAATTTGAGCTGTCACCACAATGCTGATCATAATTTGAGCTGTCGCCACAATGCTGATCATAATTTGAGCTGTCACCACAATGCTGATCATAATTTGAGCTGTCGCCACAATGCTGATCATAATTTGAGTTGTCACCACAATGCTGATCATAATTTTGAGTTGTCACCACAATGCTGATCATAATTTGAGCTGTCGCCACAATGCTGATCATAATTTGAGTTGTCACCACAATGCTGATCATAATTTGAGCTGTCGCCACAATGCTGATCATAATTTGAGCTGTCACCACAATGCTGATCATAATTTGAGCTGTCGCCACAATGCTGATCATAATTTGAGCTGTCACCACAATGCTGATCATAATTTGAGCTGTCGCCAC